>NW_004797619.1:117342-119074 GCF_000002075.1 Aplysia californica
CTCTCTCTCTCTCTCTCTCTCTCTGTCGAGGCCATTTTACTGAATAATAGGAATGTGCGCTTGGAATCTAAACCATGGGTGGTCCTTTTTCTGAATACTTTGAGACTTCTTACGATTTGCTTGATAAAAGAACCTCGTCCTCCTATGAAATAGTTTTTATAATCTTTTTGTTTTGTTTTGGTTGATACAATATCTAAGGAATTATACAATATCTAAGGAATTGTGACGTCTTTTAAAGGACCTTGAAGCTGATTTTTCCCAATTTTAGTCTGTTTTATTTTTAACTTTTATGACAATAGGATTTTAGAAGTGAGGAAAAATGACAACACTTTGAACGTGGATTGTACTGGCATAAATGCAGTAATATTTACATCGGTGAACAGTCTATGGATGGATGGCACGGGAAAAGGAAAAAAAAAGGTGAAGGCATAAAACATTGTCCATTTCTTCATGACTTAATTTCTTGATCTTGACTGCACTGCTGAGCTTGGTACGAAAAGCGTCCTTGCTTTTTACCAGAAACAATTTAGCTATGTACACTTGCCTGGGCAATTGTTGACTGTTGACTTGGTTTCAAATAGAATTCAGAAGTAATGTACATTTTCGTTGATAAAGCACGGAGGGGTTACTCTATAGCCGCCTGATTGTTTGACATAGCACCAGGAAGGAAGAGTTTATGTAATAGGTGGGTAATTGATGCATAGTACATGTATGCCAATAAATGCTGGTGTCACTTGTCATTCAACAACGATTTCAACACACCTGTGAATTTTCAAAGGCGGGTATTGTTTGCAGAGGAACAGAAAGGGTGTCTGTAAATGCTATACCTGCGTGTGCCGAAGGGGTGCTTGAGCTTTATTTGTCCATGCACATGGTGGCCTTCGATATCTGTGGCGTTATCACCACACAGCTCCTTTCGGCGGTCCCCATTGGCTGCTGGTAATAGGGACGTTGATTTTGGAGAGACCCCCAGTTTCTTTCTTTTCGAAAAAATATGTTGATGTTTATCTGATATTATGATTCTCGTGGCCCACATTTTTTTGTGCTGCTCCGTAATGCAAGTGTTTCTATGTGAACAGATTTGTTTGAGAAGACCCCGGCATTCCAAAGTGTTCTGTACACGAATACACATCACAATACTGTGGTTGATGTGCACGGCTTATGTTGTGCACTCAGAGCTCCAAGTTTTGCCATAGTGTTTCCCTGGAGTTGGCTGTTCGATAAAACCACATACTCCACATCAGTTGTATTACTTGGGTTCTGTGAAAGTGGTGTTGTCTAGATATTATGACTTGGAAGAGAGAAAGTGATAGAGTTGGTTGCAGTGACTGAGGCGAAAGTCACTATCTTCCCCTTGTCTTGTCACTGTGCTTGTGGTGGTGTGAGCCCGTGCCATGGTTCAGCTGATAGTACGTCTTGATGAGCCGCTTTTCCCAGTGCCGGTGTCGAAGTCTGGCCGGTTTGGCGCCGGGTCGCAGCGCGGGAAGTATCAGACTCACATCTGGCTTTGAGGGAGGGGTGGGTATGGCTGGCATGTGAGTACAGTCCGAGTCTGGAGATTGGAGAGGAAGACAGAAGGGATTATTTAACGTTGGGGTTGTGGTTGTGGTTGTGGTTTTAATGCTATTGGTGTTAGATTATGGAGGAGCAGTCGAATATGCGGTTGTACATGTGTATCGATGTAGTGCTGTCGAAAGTTCGCATAGAGATACATGGCATTAGTAAAAGGAGC
>NW_004797619.1:119351-120736 GCF_000002075.1 Aplysia californica
ATAATAAATAGCATTTGTATAGCACATACCCGCGCTTCACGGCAAGCTCTAAGCGCTTTACACTATGTTATTACCCCAGTAGACCATAGAATATTCAGAAATTCAGAAACATTCTCAGCTTTCCGGGATGCATACAGTGCAAGCAGCCGATTAAGCGCTCAAACACTAACAAACTGACAAGATATTTCACTGTCTATAACTGCCTTTCTCAAGGACACAACGCGGGCCTGTGATGGGATTCGAACCCACGACCTTACGTTTGCTAGTCTGAGACCCTTACCACTTGGCCACCGACGCTACAGGAAACAAAAAGCAAGGGGATGGGGTGTACAACGATCTCGGTGTACAGTGTGCTGTTATTATGATGCTGTGTTGAATACCGATATCGGACATGATATAAACAAGACAAAATTCTACGGCGTTACTTCAAGGAACGCACTGTAGTAGTACTGACCTGGTGACTCCCAGAACTCCACAGTGATTAGACTGTGTCCGGCAATCCAGTCTCGAGCCTCGTGGAAATGGTTGCAATCCCACAAGGCCACATGACCCTTGGGCAAGTTGTGTTTCTTAGTGTAGGTGATCACCCGCAACACACCCTGTTTGCCCCAGAAGTTCTGATGAGAGAACAGAAATAGGGTTATTATTGTTAATGCCCCCTGGCAAGGGGAAATAAGATAACAAGTTATTTTTATTCCTTTTTTCTGTCCATCTTACACACTCTTTGTCTCTGTCGGTATGGCTCTTTTCTTCTGCTCCTCTCTTTTTATTCCCTCATTGTATTTGTCTTTCTGGTCTTCCTCCTTTTCTCGGGCTTGTCCTGACTAGCTACCAAGGCGAAACAGCCCGCTTCTAAATGATCTAAATGGTGTCGATGTTAAACACCTACAATGTAAACTATTGAAATGTTCACCTTTTTGGTGTCCAGAGGGTCAAGCTGGTGGAGCTTGCTCACGTTTGGGTAGCCGTACTTATCCGCGAGGTACGGCCCGTAGGCGATGGGATGGTAGATGTACTCCAGCCCGTCCCGCCCGCTCACGCTGTCCCGGCCAAACTTTGACAATCGGATGAGCTGGTGGCCCAAGGAGTGCACGCCTCCGATCCTGTTCAGAGCGACGGACAGTCTGGTTGGAAGGAGATTGCGAAAAAATAGGTTTTGAAACTCATTAATTTTTTTAAAGTTTGTTATTGACAACTGGAATGAAATTGTCGAAACATCACTGTTTTTCAACCATGGTTCGCCAATTATTTCTCTGCTTCAGTGTCTTAAAAAACCCAACCCAAAACAAGACACCCCTATAATTTCTTCTGGTCTTTTCCTGTCTCTCGTTTTCTCAATTCTGTGAACAAAGCCCCGCCAAGCAAAAAGTGAATCTCGCTATACA
>NW_004797619.1:121918-122908 GCF_000002075.1 Aplysia californica
TCCCCCCTACCCCCTCCATTTGGTAGTACGACTCGGCTCGTTCAAATATTCAGCACACGCAACTGTCGGCCCTGGTGCTGCCTTATCTCCTCCGTTGTTGTCGTGAGGTGTGTCGTGGAGCAAGGCCAGCCCCGGTCCCGGAGCAGTCGTGCAGCAAATTAACGGCAACGGACCTGTTGGCGTGAATTATTCAGATTTCTTATGAGGATTACACTTCTTCTGACATTGTTTAGGGTATTACGATTTGCTCAATATTCTTGGGCTTTTTCATGCAGATCTTGTCGGTCTGAATTATTCACATTATACGTTAAGATCAGGCCTCTGGCTTTTTCAGGTACATGCAATTCCTAGTTTGCTTTCTGACTACATGGTACCGAAGATAATACATCGCAATTTTCTTGTTATCTCCTCTCCTTTGCAGTCTTTCTTTCCCATCTTGTGATAATGGGTGGTTAGCGGGCGCTTTGGTTTAGTTTGCTACTTCTTTCCTATCAAACGTCTATCGTCCCCACTTACTCTTAATATAGCTTAAATAAAAAATCTTATGGTTGGGGGCAAAGCTGACGGTTGTGTATAGAACGACACCACTCCGCAAGTTATGACTACTTAAATGGGAGGAAAATAAATCCAATGCAATACAATGAAACTACCGTCCCTCGTCACCCTGAAAAAGATGTCTTCATAAAGTTGATGAATGTTACGTTTGTAGGAATACGAACTGCAACGGTTGTTATTGCTTTCTGTATCTATTACGGTTATTTACGGTTATGGTGAAACTCGAAGAACCGTTTGGGGTCAGTGGGTGTTGTTCACCTATTTGCATCGTGAGGTCCTTTGTTTACGTGTTAATGGGTGTTTGAGCGTGGCGTAATTATGCGTGTTCGTTGCCTACTGTGTTAAGTGCGCGTTAATGTGTGAGTTTTTAACTGTGAGGTACTTGCATACACGTGCACACACACACACACACACACACACACACACACACACACT
>NW_004797619.1:124358-124871 GCF_000002075.1 Aplysia californica
ATATATACACACACAAATATATAATATAATATTTCTGTCTCTCTCTCTCTCCATTGTTTTTACTGGAACCATATCATATCTGATACTTGAAGAGTCCGTTGGGTCGCATCGCGACTGGTTTGTCTCTATGTTCAGCAAGCTGTCACGCTCCTTTGCTGACTCTTTCCTCTTGACAGATGGACTCGTGACTTTGTCAGAGAGAGGGAACGCTCAGACCCCTGAGGCAGTCTGGTTTTCAATGCTTCTTTCTGTGGTACATGGACTGTGACACTTTTCTCTTTCACGCTTTGATATTTCGTGGAGGTCATTTCTGATTTGTATTCTGTGTTAGCGTCGCGATTTTTATGAGAGCTGAATGCAACTTCAGTTTCAATTCAGGGGAAATTTCAATTTATGCCACGGAGTCATGGTAGAATACAACGCTGGAGATTTATACAAATCGAGAAACATTGACAATATGAGGTTCATGAAGGCTCTCTCTCTCTCTCTCTCTCTCTCTCTCTCTCTCTCTCT
>NW_004797619.1:126563-128630 GCF_000002075.1 Aplysia californica
CTCTCTCTCTCTCTCTCTCTCTCTCTGGTAAAATGTTTCCTGCTTTTTCTTGACAAGCTTTCCTAAAGACTTAAAGTACTTTCAGAATCTTTATCCATCACAAAAAGCCCTTCATTAGTCGTTGAAAGCAACTCATCTGTACTTTTGCAAAGTATCTATTTCAACGTTTGCCTATTATATCGACCAAACATACAGCCCAGAACGACCGGAGCTATCCGTCAAATGGTGAGAAGAGATGGTCGTTTACCCTGAATAGCCAAGTTATTGTTTGCCAGATCCAAGAATTATACCGTCTTGCCTTTTCGCTCTTCATTTCTCGAGTACTACCCTAAGCCAAGGACACATGTATTTGCTTTTTATTCAGCAAGCATACGCTTGTATTGTTTCAGGAAGACTGAGAAATACATTCCAAGGAAGGCCACCTGCCCTATCCAAAATGTTTCTGTGGCCATCAAAGACCTATGGGCGAGTTACTTTGCTATAAAAACTAAGGCCGTGGAGTACTGGCGGCTTTATTGTCCTGCCTACGGCTCAGATACTATATTAATTTTTTTGTTCTCTCGACTAGCCTGACTCTGTCAATGGGCGCGAGTGGTCAGGGCGTGGGTTGTGGTCACATGTCCATGAAGACGTTATTTACACCGGCTTTCTACCCTCACACTCCACCCCTAAGGGCACTCGCCCTCATTCAGTTGGGACTACTCAAGACGTCTTTGATAGGCCCAAGTGAGGAAACCATTAATAGTCCAAACTTACCCCCAAAATGCGATTTGAAGTAACAAACCTATACGACAGCACGACCGGAGAATAATACTGGGGAGTCTATGTGGGAAAAGAGAGTTTTCAAAAGACGCTTTTTTTGCAGACTAACTATTCGGTAGCCCAGTTCCGCTCGTAAATTATATTCAGCAACTGAAACGGGTTGCTTTGAAAGTAAGGGGGAGATTTCTGTTGTCACAATGACCCAGGGTGCAGGGTCAGGGAAACCCAGCGACCCGTGCATGGTGCGACTTACTAAATTACAGACAATATCTGCATTTGTCCGTGGGACTTTGTTTCGCTCGTTTCTCGCATGAAAAGATTTACCTTTTTGTTCGATTTGGGCCGAGATGTTCATGAACTTAGCAGCACCTCCTGTCCTCAGTGTGAGACCCAGTCGGCTTTGTTTGCTGCCAACCAATTATTTCTTCTCCGGCATTTGTTACAAAGCCTTGGTTAGTGTTGAGACTGTTTTTGGTGTTTTTATTTCGCTTGACAGGATGTCTTTTTTTTTAGCCATCTGTTTTCTTTTTGTGTAAGGAAACCATACTAGAATTTGCTCTTTGCGCTCAGTTTGCACTCAGTGTAATGTCTTTTTCTTAATTAAAGCAATTGTGGTCTGGCTACAATGCTGCTTACTGTTTGGGGTTGGGTTTTTTTAGATTTGCAGAAAGTTGCCTTTTTATATTTGTTGTGGCTTTGTTTTGATACTTTAAAAAAAACAACTGTAATCAATTCCTTCTCCAGGAATAGAATACTTTTGAGTTTTCTGGAGTGCTTAATCGAGACTTACTGTACCATTTACCAAGGTAACATTCGAGGCAGTCTTGGCAACACGTTTAGTTGTAGGACATAAAGAAAAAAAAAGAAAATTAAATTGAAAGGTGTACACAGATGAGCGTTCTGTCTTTGACAGGCTAATGCTGTCCTTACAGAAACGTGTCGGCCATTACATTCGGTTATCCTCCCAACACCAACATTAAACGACGCTAATTTCCCTCCTTGTCGGCTCTTCAAAACCCCCTGCCACAGAGGGGCTTCGCTACTAGGCGTATCTATCACCAGAGCAGACAGGAGACTCGTTAGTTCTCCTTGTTGGAGCTAGTCGAAAAACGCCACTTTCAGCCTCCACGTCCTCATTTAGAGCTCATCACCGTGATGCTTCGCTTCAGACATTCAGCGGGCTCAACCAACCCCCCCCCCTCCCGCCCCCTGTCTTGTCAGTCACCAATAGATTTGGCAGAACTGACCCCCATCTCCTTCAAACACAAAGACACACACTCTCAAATACACTCACACAAACAAACA
>NW_004797619.1:128730-130175 GCF_000002075.1 Aplysia californica
CTTCAAACACAAAGACACACACTCTCAAATACACACACACACACACACACACACACACACACACACACACACACACACACACACACACACACACACACACACCCAAGGCCGGTGTTGTCATGTGTTAACGAGCTCCTCGTCAGATTATTCACGACCGATGCTGCGTAAGCATTGAAAATCCGTCTTATAAAATCTTCTTGCTTCTGACTGTAAAGTTTAAGACTGTCCACCATGGGCAACACATATTTCCTCCCTTCCTCACTTTCTATGGGTAGTTCCCAACACCTTCCAAGAAGTAGGTCTATCAAAATGAACTAATAATCCTAAACACAACTTTCTAACGCATATTGGTATTTTACTTTCTACGAGCATAGCGTCACGCTGAAGATCATTCTCTTCTTTCTTTCACAAGTGCGAGAAATATTCTATTTTGTAAGATATGTCGTAGGTCGAAAAAGTGAAGACTTATTTTGTAAGCAGACACCCAAACTCCGGGGCAGTTTTCTTTTGCGGTTTGCACCAATGTGTTGCATTGTCACTAATATCCCCACGATAGCTGTAATCGCACGCGCCACCTTTTGAATTGCAGTGCGTGTGGCTTCATTTCGCCTATAATGACGCTCATTCACAAACCAAATTGGCCCGGTATTTGTATCTGGTTTCGATTCTATTCATTCCATTTCAAAAGCATAGCGTATAATGTGGTCTGTTGAATTTCGAACACAGACACGGCCATTCAGTGTATGCAATAAATTCCGATGGCATATACGTGGTACTGGTAGGCTTTTGGTGTTATCGATAATTTAAGAGAACCGAGTTGGCTTGCCAGATCGGAGCAACTTTTTGGGAGTATTTTTTTGTGGTCTTTTTTTTAAATGATTGTATATGGACTTGGTTGTGCATGGAATACCATGTGTTTCCCCCCGTGACGATTACTCACGCACTACATATTTTTTATGTTGTGCCGCAGGTAATAGGGACCCATGTAAATTTCCCCGACCGTTCTTCTAACCTGACACATTTAGATCGTACTACATGTACATGTATTTGAGACACATATCTATGCTTTTCGCTTGCACCCGCAAACGCATTCGCCCATTCAAACCCCCTGGGTGTCAGACAAGATATAGGTTCATTCATAAAGCTTCCTTTTGAAGTCAGTTAACCATTCCTTCGTGTTTGTGCCCCACATGCACATGTGCTGCAATAAGTCTAGAGTGAGGTCTAAACTATGTCTTTGAAATTGTTTGCACCCAACCAGGCCAAATGTAAACACTGGAGCTTGCGTGTGCCCTCTCTCGACAATATTATAATTATATTATATCATGTTTGTACGTTTGTATGTTTGTACGTTTGTATGTTTGTACGTTTGTATGTTTGTACGTTTGTATATGTATGTATGTATGTATGTATGTATGTATGTATGTATGTATGTATGTATGTAT
>NW_004797619.1:130285-131630 GCF_000002075.1 Aplysia californica
TATGTGTGTATGTGTGTATGTGTGTATGTATGTTTGTGTGTGTGTGTGTGTGTGTGTGTGTGTGTGTATGTGTATGTATGTATGTGTGTCTGTGTGTCTGGCTTTGGCTGTGTCTGCGTGTGCGTGTGTGTGCTTGTGCCTGTGTCTGTGTGTGTCTTAAACCTTACAACGAGTTAATAAAAAAAAAACAACGCTCTAAATTTAAACCGAAATGAGAGAGAGAGAGAGAGAGAGAGAGAGAGAGAGAGAGAAAGGGAGAGAGAAAGAAAGAGGGAGAGGGGGGCGGTGCCTGTGAGAGAGAAAGAGGGTTGATCTTGGGGAAGATGGCCAGTCGCTGTTTTACACCTGTACTGCTTGGCAAATAGACAGGTAGTCAGGGAGGTAGACGACTCATGACCCGTTTTTTCCGTAGCCATCCTAGCTGTCCTTTGTTTCCATGCACATTATATAATTCACGGCACTCCCTCCAGTAACTGCCCACACGATACCAATGGACCTGTTCAGTCCGACTATATAACCAGAAGCATTCATTGACGGCTTTACTGTCCATGTAATTACGAGATAAACTTCTCTGCTACTTTCATGGTTAACGCTACCATTAACGTCTCACGCTGTGGTAATGTCTGTTGTCTGGGTATCCCACGAAGTAGATAACTACAGAGCCAGGGACGCCACAGCTGTCTTTACGGGCAGCTAATTCCCAGGACGGGGGCTATTGTCACGGACTAAATGTCCGCCGTCAGGAAACGGTGACAAGTCAGCGGCTTTGGTAGGTGACTGTCTTCCGTACTTGCCTCTTGCAGTTGGGTTTTCTATATATACATTATTTCGTGGTTTGGTACACATGCTTCAGTCACGATAAACGCTCTTTGGACTTTGTTCTACATATTTCAGTCGGGGGATGGAGGGGGGGGGGGGTACATTTTTGCTCCGATGTCATTCCGTTAAGTATGAGGTCTTGTAAACTCGATTGAAGGTTTCAGCGAAAGCGTCACTCTAATGGTGTGGCTAATGTGATAGGTATGTATACAAGTCTTTGAAGTCTTAAGGTCCAAGCCTTTGATTAGTCTGGGGGTAATATGAGCTGTCCTTTGACCAGATTCACTCTTCAAGTAGGCCTATATTACATTCAATAGGAAGTATTTTTCAGGAGTAGGCCAAATGGGGTTGTTATCCTTTCCGTGCGAGTATGCCTATCTTTTGCTCAACTGTTGTACCGTTGCAGTCGAGGTTTTATTAGTGTCCACAAAATTGTGACAAGTAGTGACAATATCTATCTATCTATCTATCTATCTATCTATCTATCTATCTATCTCTCTATCTATCTATCTCTCTATCTATCTAT
>NW_004797619.1:132034-133550 GCF_000002075.1 Aplysia californica
CCCGCAGAAGTATAAAACGGCGTGTGCTCGGCGTATAAACCAAGGTATGAACAGAGGAAGGGGTGACAAATTTTTGTGAGGCACCCGCCGGGCTTGCCCCATTGTGCCCCGCGGCGTCACCGAACTCCACCACCCCTGCAGACCAGGGTTTACCCGGTGTGGATTTTACTACTTTCTTCTTCCGTAGCCGACGAGGTCTTTCCTGGAGCGCAGGCCGAAATTAAATCGGAATTTCTCAGTACTGAGGATTGGTTGTATCACCAAGTGTTACTCGTCATTCTTCACTCAGGATGGGGAGCGAACAAGTATATCGTGTTTCTAGTTAGTAGTATAGGGTTTTACGGCGCTCGCAACTGCGTTGTTTCTAGACAGTACGGGTCACAGCAGAGATGCTAGTTTACCTTATCTCGCTGGAGTAGTACCGTCCTCGGCTTGAAATTGTAGCTTAAGTTGAAAGGAGAACGTTGACAATGGTTCGAAGTTTCAGCTTTTACTTTGTTTCGGGGTCATGATGACTCAGGTTAGGTTTTGAATGATACGCTCAGAATTGTCACACGGAAAGGGATGGGGTGTCTTTGAGATGCTCTCGGGAGGCTTATCTGCCGCTTGGACATATTTTATGAAGAGAAGGAGGCGTTCGCACACACACACACACACACACACACTCACACACACGCACCTACACACACACCTACACATACACAAAAACCCACCCAAAACCCACACACAGACACAGACACACTCACATACAAACACACCAAGACACTAACATACACTCACTGAAACACACAAAGACACTAACACTTAATAACATTACTCCAAGGGACGCATCGAATAAGGCGAGCCATGCAGGTCAACTGAGACACTCGTGGGTGTTCTCCCACACTCTTTAAAACTTCTGTTGATCCCAGTACCTTTTAGGGAATGGACAAGCAGAAATTCATAGCTAGATAGCAGACATTGACTTCACGCCCGACTCGCTTTGTTGTCATTGATGCAAATGAGGGTATTGTCATGAAATGTGCAACTCTCTTTCTTCTCACGGCTGTTGGGCTCATGTTTATGTGTACTCTTTGAAAATGGCAGTCGCTGTATCTTCTTTTTTCTTCATTCTTCTTTTTGATATGAAGAGCGTACAAACAATAAGGACGGTATGGTATAATTGGTTTTATAAAGCATGTCATTGCTCGGACTCGGTGCCTTTTTTTAAAACGTAAATAAGTTATTTGAAAGGGGAGGCCGTCTTTTCAACTGAATCTAGAAATATTTTCTAAAACGTCATCACGGGTACTTCGAAAACTGATGTCGAAGTGTCCAGAAAAACGAAAAAAATAATGTAGATACTGCCTTACTTTTTAAAAAGTTGGGTGTTAAATGATAGTATTGATAGCTGTGTCTTCATAAAAGGCAAGCAAGATGCGCAGATTATGGCAACTTCAGCGCCCAGCGCGTATGTGAAGCACGTGTTATTCTGCGCATTTATCTAGGCATTTCGAAACGACGTTGTCTCCCCCCC
>NW_004797619.1:133718-135425 GCF_000002075.1 Aplysia californica
CCCCGCCCCCTACTTCCCCTCTCCCCAAATACCCAGGGTAACAGCATCAAGGTCTGTAAAAACATCCAAAAGAAAGTTCTGGCCGGTCTCACTTCTTTTCTTTCCCTCTATGTTTCTGTCTGTCTGTCTTACTTTTTCCCAGCCCTGAATGACCATTATTGTGTCGATGCGCGTAATTCTCTTTACACAACAACAGTAACAACAACAACAGCAGCAGCAGCAGCAGCAACAACAACAACAACAACAACAACAACAACAATTACAGCATACATAAGCGCCACTAGTAAATTCTTTTCGTTCAGTTTTGTTTGTTTCTATAGTTCCAGTGACGTATGAGGAAAGTAGATTTGAGCAGCAGTCTTAGTTCTGTTTCTTATTTTATAGGAATTCCACAGTCAAAAGGCTGTCGCGAAATTCTATGCATCGTCTTAAGTTACCTTCTCTGTCTTTTATCGAATTTTCAGACCGTCGTTTTTGTGTTTTTGCTAATTTGTTATTGCTGTTTTGCTGTTGTTGTTATTTGTTTTCTTGTGTAAGTTCATGAATCGGGAACAGTGTGGCGTAAGGGGGTAATTTTTCGGGTGGCATCCACTGTACTGGAATATGATCTTGTTTGTCGGCTATTCAAATGAACGTCGGCTGTCTCCTGTTCTTTTTTGTCCTGGCTGAATAATTTTCGCAGTGCGTGTCGTTGTCGACAACTCAGCGCTGTGTTTTGTGTTTATGGGATTCACAAGTTTTACATTTTAAGGTTGGTATGGAGGCATCTTTTACGTATCATATTATATTCTTTTGTATATTATATATCAGTGATATCGTGGGTGAGTTGGAAGGCTTAGCGTGTGGTCTGTTATGGATACTTTTCCTTTTTGATGCTTTAGTCTTAAAGTGTTGACACCAAAAGCAGGCGTTACTTATTTTTCTTACTCACAATGAACTTCAGCTCATCAAAACCACTCCAGTTGTTTATTTTTCATCTTTTGGTATATTCTGTTCCTCATCTTTGTCTTGGCACACGTGACAATATCCTGGTTGTCTTTTCTCTTTTTTTTCCGTCAAGAGACGACTGTAACTTCAATGTGTGTTTCAGTGTCGAAGATGTCGAGCATTGTCTTTATTCTCTCTCCCGCGCACCCTCTTTAAAAGAAAAAAGAAACAATCGCTTGATATCTCATCGCTAGTGATCTATTGATGATTCCCCTTGTCTGTGGCGTACAAAGCGCAATATGTGGCCATCATTATGCCTCGAAGAGGATGTGATGCTACAAAGCGTGCGATGAGGCATTGTGGCGAACCCTAAAACCTCCGCCATCTCTGTGAGGACATAGTCGAGATTCCCCATCAGAGAATTTTGCAATGACCACCACTGTCCGCCTCACAAAAAAATCTACGTCTTATTGCATCATTAGTGCGAAGCCAGTGCGGATTGGACCACATATTGCTGATGTGAAAGCGCGCAATCCTGTGATTTGTCCACATTCTGTCATAGGGCAGTATCACTGGCCCCAACTTGAGGGTTGGAAGCGTTCAGCCTATTATGTTTACAGCCATTTTCTCTGGTATGTTGTACAATTTCTAATGTTCCGCAAACGTTCCTCAATTCTCACTTCGCTGAATGGCCCCCTTCGTGTGTGCGAACGCTATTGTATTGCCTCCGCGTGTGCATGTTTGTGTGTGTGTGGTTGGAGAGAGAGAGAGAGAGAGAGG
>NW_004797619.1:136868-138312 GCF_000002075.1 Aplysia californica
TGTGTGTGTGTGTGTATGTGTGTGTGTGTGTGTTGTCAGTGCGTGTGCTGGTATAGGATGTGTGTGTGTGTGTGTTTGTGTGTGTGTGTGTGTCTGTGTGTGTTGTCTATGCGTGTCTTGGTGTAGCTTGTGTGTGTGCGTGTGTGTGTGTGTGTGTGTGTGTGTGTGTGTGTGTGTGTGTGTGTGTGTCCATCTTATTTATTTGTGGGAGGACTACATGTACGTTTGTCTGTTGGTCTACGTGTGTACGGAAAAGTTTGCTGCAGACCCCCCTTTTACTGGTCACCACTGTAATCGTTAGCTCAGACCGTTTTTTTTTCTGTGGTTGCTATAGATTTACTTGATAAGAAAGTCCGTAATGTACGTCAAATGAAATCGTATTCATCTATGATGTATGATATATACATGTGCAAATAATATCTATCTATCTGTCTGTCTGTGTAGAAATCTGTTGACCTCTCTTTGTATAACTCATACATACTACGTGGGAAGGGTACGTGTTGGTCTGCACGTAAAAGGAAGCGTTCGCTTTAGACTCGTAACTGTTGACTAATAGGGCATATAAAAAAACACGAACTTTTATACCTTATCAGAAAACTCGTATGTCATGTTAGCAGAAATGGTTCGATTGGCGGGTTTTTTTTTCCTCCTGATTTTAGCTAAATTTCCAAAGAAAATGAAACGAATTCTCTGCCTTCGAACTTTGGTCGATGCCCTGTCGTTGCATGTTTTCTCAAGCTGTTCTCTCTTATTTAGCCTCGACGTTTTCCTAATCCTTTGTGCGCAGCGTGTGAAGCGGGTCTACTGGCTGTTAGTGTGTTTCGTCCTGGCGTGGAATGTTTACAATGCCGAAAAACGAACTTACACTCAATGGCACCCCTATCCCCTTTTCCTTTCCTTTTTTTTTTTGTTCTTTACCGTTTCACACTTTTTCTTATTACCACTTTTTCGAACTCTGCAGAAAGACGCACTTACTTCCTGCCTCACTCCCACCTCTTTCATTCTTTACCCGCATTTTCCCTTTTTCCATTCGTTAAAACTGTTGTTTGTTTTGGGTTGTTTGTTGTTGTTGTTGTTTGTGTGTTGTTGTTTTTTTAGGGGGGGTGCTTTTCTTCCCAACACTTCCAACCCGAAGACAATGGCATGGGGCAAGTTTCTGACAATGGAAACAATGTAGATAAGCTGTCACACAGGAAGACAGTGGAGACCTGGTCCTGGAGTGCTGTTATGAAAGGACATGCTAACAGAACAAGACAGGACAGAGATCTATTTTTCCATGGCTGTTAGTCGGGTTGTTTTTAAGAGATGTTTCTGGATTTGGTGTATTTGAGTAGGCGTGTCTGTAGTTTTGTATATGTACATCTGTACAGTATGTGGGCGCCTGGTCGTATTTGCGCGCGTGTGTGTATAATATGTGTATGCGTGTGTGTGTGTGTGTGTGTGT
>NW_004797619.1:138585-140684 GCF_000002075.1 Aplysia californica
GGGGGGGGGGGATACCACTGACCACATGTTCTGAGTATTTGGAGAACCATCAAAAACGTGTAAACATCTAGATAGCCAAGAGAAAAAAGCACTGCCAGGGTCAACATCAACAACAACGACCCCAACAGCAACAATAACGTCACAAATACCAACAACATCAATAGCAAAGAAGCATTAGAAAGAAGGATTACAACCTCAAAACCACTTGCAAGCCTTATGGAAACGAGAATGGATATTCTTTAAAAAAGAAACAAAAACAAATTAAAAACCCCCCCCCCCCTCCCCGAGATTTAAGAAAGTCGAATTATTCTCTACGATTCGAACAGATTCCGTAAATGTACAGAACCTGGTGTACCAGCAACATCAAATGTGTTTATTTGGTATACACAGCTGCTCATTAACTCTCACCTGTTCATAGGCTTTTGTCGGTGTGAGTACTCCTGTGAGTAGGACAAAGAGCAGGAGCCCCTGTTTCATTATGCTATAGACCTCCGTCTTTACTCCAGATCGAACCAATGAACTTTCAGGATTGACATGCGCGACTAGCTGCATGCTCTCTTTGTTTCACGCAACGATCCCCCGTGACGAATGTCGGTTGCGTACGTCGATTTGAAGTCCCTTATTAGCGAAGAAGGTACGAAGTCCCACTAAACTACGCTTGATGTCCTTAGTAGATTGACTGTGCTGACGCAGATGTGTGTCCTCATTCTCTGTCGCGTCCTTGCAAAATGCGACATATATAGATTGACAGATTATATCCGACGTTCACTTTATTGAACGTCTCACAGTGCTGGAAGAGCGTACAAGATGTAAGAGATGTCACTAGAAAATTTTCAAACGTCGGCTTTGCCCGAGAGCTATCTTTGCTATCTCTCACAAGCCGAGACGCTTTCGACGGTTAACTACAGCATTCTTAGGTCAAGAACCTTTTCCTTGCCGTGTCCCGATAAACTCTTGATACTAGTCCACACGAACTGGCCGTGCAGTTTTTGAATCTTGCGATAAGAACTTGCCCGCGGATCACCACAGTAAGTTTCTGGCAGGGTTATACCAGTCTAAACGTCGTGTAGAGCGACTGCAAGAAGGGTCTATTACAAGGCCCTCCAAGCAAGGTGTGCCCGGCGAATCGCGGACACACAAACACAGCCCTTATCTCTACCTCACGTCCTGTTATGTAAGTCGAGAGGCTAAGTCAACACGCTCGTTAAGACTTTGTTTCTCCTACACCAGAGCGGGCAAATACCGTAAGGCCGAGCGCGATAGCCTGTCGCCTTCCACAAATGATGAAATTTATTTTGAAATTCAAAACTGTAATTATAATGAAATTCTTTTCAGAACTCCTCTTATGAAATGAAGATGAACTTAGGAGAGAGATAAAGGTAAACAACTGAAAACAAAGTATGCTCCTCTCTGATATTAGAGGTTTAGTGTTCTCACAGTGAATCACAAAGAAAAATCACAGCTTGCACGATCAAGACTCATCGATTAATTAAAATGTCCAGGTAACGTAGTCCACATGATCAAGTAAGCGTAGTCAGTTACGCTCGGTGGCCGCAGACGCTGCGAATGTTGTTACTGAATGAGAGACGAGTCGCCAGCTTATCTTAGTTGGAGACGATCAGTCAGTCGGTCTTCCCCAGCCCGCGCGGTCCGCCCTCGTTCTGCAGTATACAAGAGAGGCGCGCCAGTTGTGCTGGTCTAAATCCGAGTCTTAATCCGGTTAACCGGTTAATCTTTTTAATAGGGATCTTTGGTTCACGAGCGGCTGGTTTTGCGAAATTTTAATTGTTTTCCGAGGCATTTCACAAAACATATATTTCTTTGAGAGTTGGTTTTGTTTTCCCGAAAAAAAATTTAAACTATTTTTTAGAAATCGATTAGTTCTTTCTCGGTTCAGCCTTACTCGTTTAGTTTGATGTTTAACTGAAATTAAAATTTACGTCTGGTCTGCTACTCTGTATTGTTGTAATGAAGTTGGTCTGACTAAAATATTTAATATTATATTAGGTATCCAGGTAATTGTCTGTCTGTCTGTCTGTCTGTCTGTCTGTCTGTCTGTCTGTCTGTCTGTCTGTCTGTCTGTCTGTCTGTCTGTCTGT
>NW_004797619.1:141247-155334 GCF_000002075.1 Aplysia californica
TGTGTGTGTGTGTGTGTGTGCATGTGTGTGTGTGTGTGTGTGTGTGTCTGTGTGTGTAAGACTATTGTATCCAAATTGTTTCACGGCTCTGTTTTAACTGGCTCGTCCAAGAGCACCGTAACTCGGTTCTCATGGAGTTGAACGCTTGCCCAGCTTTCTGTGGAAGGGGGCCAGACGCCAGTCAAAGCTGTTGTTCTGCGCGTTTAGCGTTCGGGGCCAGGCCTGTCCCTGTCAGGGGCGGGGAAACCCAGACACACCACTGATACCGCCACTACCACCACAGTCGTCGCTGTGTCTCGCTGATTTGTGCCACCTCGGAGGTTTTCAGCGCGCGCGCGCGATCATGCCAGGTCTCCCGTTTCTGACCTGCCTCTATAGCAGTTAGCTGCTACTCGCTCAATAAGGACTGGCTGGCTCCCCTTTATCGCATCTCCTTACAATTTTAACCCAAATCAAAGCAAAACAAAGGAGGGCAGAATATAACCTCGCCCTCGTGCCCTCAAAACCAACCCTTGCTTTATTTCACGCCATTCCAGGCTGTTGGGTTTTTTGGTCATTTCCTTTCATCGAATTTCACGGTAAATCTTTTCACTTTGCTCTATCATGCTTTAAAATTATTTTTAAAATTCACAGGTCCCTCTTTAGTTCTAGTTATTCTCGTCCATTTTCATTGATTAAAAAATGTTTTCTCTCTTTTAAACTGGGTCAGTTTTGCTGTTGCACGTGAGGTGACACCTGCCGTTAATTATACTCGTGTTTATGCATTTTTTGTTATTGTTTTTAATGTTGTTATTGTTGCAGTTGTTATTGCTGTTGCAGTTGTTGTTGCTGTTGCAGTTGTTGTTGGTGTTGTAACTGCTATTATTATTGTTGTCGTTGTCGTTGTCGTTGCTGCTGCTGCTGTTGTTGCGTGTGTTTGGCTGACGGGTTTAGTTGTTGCTGTTTCGTAGAAATAATTTTTAAAAACAACAACGGAAAAATGATATTTCTATTCCACATTTTTAGTTACGTTCAAAGCGTCTATGTGCATCGGGTGGGTGGTTTGCGGGTGCTCTGGTGTGGTTTGCTTCTTCTTTCCCGTCAAACATCTATCGTCCTTATTATCTCCCCTCCTTCTGTTTTATGTTTGTAACTCTTTTGTAAAAGCTCTAATGTTCTGGCGCTCATATGACCTTATGCAGTTGCGAGCGCCGCAAAACTTCTTCTAAAACTAAACTATGTGCATGACGTCACCGTCACCCAAAGTTGCCCTGCTGAGCGTGGAGACACCAGATATGCGTGGAAGGTGAAGTAGGCTCCGAATTTAGGGTTCAAATTAACATTTATCGACAAGACAGATGCTATTTCAAGAAGAACGCCGTTGGAGGAAAGGGGGGGAACTATTGAAGGACACGAAAAATCAGATCCATCCAAGCGGGTTGTCGGAGGGCGCAGCTGGTACGTCCTACTTCCTTACTTTCCTTCTGTGGTTTCTGTTTGTCTGTCTTACTTTTTCCCAGAAATAAAGTACCATTATTGTGTCGATGTCCTTCTTTCTTACTCAAACAAACGAAGGGTCTGGGCTAGCTCTCTCTCTCTCTCTCTCTCTCTCTCTCTCTCTCTCTCTCTCTCTCTCTCTCTCTCTCTCTCTCTCTCTCTCTCTCTCTCTCTCTCTCTCTCTCTCTCTCTCTCTCTCTCTCCCTCTCTCTCTCTAAACGAAGATAACCCAGACAAAGGGCTCATCCGGAATTTTTGTAAACGGATTCTTGGGGTCTTTTTTAAAGGTGGGGAGGGGGGGGGGGGAGACCGCTGTTAAGTCTTACTTCTTTTCTCTACCTAGTTTGTTTCTGCCTGTAATGGGGGGTTTTGTGTGTACTTTTTTTCCTTTCAACAAAATTGCCTTTATTGTGGCGATGCGCTTTTCTTTACATTATAATGATAACAATAATAATGATATTATGCTATTATTAATAATAATAAATCACATTTGCATTGCGGAAATCCCCGCTCAACAGCAAGCTCTTTTTGCTGAACTTTGCAATCTACATTAACTAGTAGTCGTAGACCTACGGAGTCGGTAGCCTTGTGGTAAGGCTGCTTGAACCGTAATTGTTAGGTTGCGGGTTCTGGGGCTCGGTCCGACGTTGTGTCCACAGGAAAGGCGCTTTACACGAATTTCGTTCTTGGCTCAGTTATTTCGTAGATGGACGTTGAACTCGGGGTCCCGCCTCTTAAATAACCTAATGGTGTTGACAGGAGCGTTAAACCTATACATTTCAGCAGCAGGCCTGATTGCATTCTGAAACAATCTCGACTTTATGGGAAGTATACAACGCAAGCTGCCATTTTACAGGCACACACACACACTCTCTCTATACTCTCTCTCTCTCTCTCTCTCTCTCTCTCTCTCTCTCTCTCTCTCTCTCTCATATATATATATATATATATATATATATATATATATATATATATATATATATATATATATATATATATATTTCTTTGATCTATTTTCCTATAGCCTAATTAACCGCCTGAAATTTACATAACCATTAAACTTGTTGTACCAAGAGTGCTGTCTGTAAAGTTCACACTGCACCCACAATCTGGCTCGTGTGTTGTTGCCGGTGTGTCTTGCATGAGACACTACAACAACCTCGCTGACGCTACATGTTTGTTCGCTGTCGTGACGCACTGGCAAGAGAAGATGCCGTTAGTCGTGCTTTTCATGGCGCCAGTTACGAGGAGAACAAAAAGCTCTTTGACTTTGAGACTCGGGTGAAACCACATCCGACTGTGGGCTTCGTTGATATCGCTTGCGTGTTATTAACCGGCAGACTTCAATGTTTTCTTTGTTGGTCAAGCATCTTTTATACCGAAAATGTGAATGGAGGAAAGTTTGAGAGGATGGAGATCTATGTTATAATAATTGATTGAAACAATGAATGAGTGAATACATGAATGAATGGTTTGGTAATTATGTGGTTGGGCGAATGGATGAATAAATTAATAATGGATTGTGTCTTTGAACGAGTTTTTGGGTTTGTTTGTTTTTGTTTGAGTTACGAAGACTATTGCTTAAAATCCCCCCCCCCCCCCACACACACACACACTCTCTCTCTCTCTCTCTCTCTCTCTCTCTCTCTCTCTCTCTCTCTCTCTCTCTCTCTCTCTCTCTCATACACACACACAAACACACACACACACACACACACACACACACACACACACACACACACACACACACACACACACACACACACACACCGGATCGCGTATGTGGGCACCCCCTTTTAGAAACCCCAGTCTCTCTGGCTAAGCGGCGATTCGAACGATTTCTGTCGATGGCTAGACCTGAATCAAGGCCTGCCCAGTGGCGGTGGGTGGACCAAGATTTGGGTGGGGCTTAGGTTTCTTCTACTTCTTTAACACCAAAAATCAAGCAATAATAACAAAACAGTGATGATTTTTATATACTCACGGCGAGCCACAGCATTTTGAGAACCATTCAAACGAGAAGAGTCACCTTTGTCTTTCATCCTTTGTTCTTAGTTAAATTTAAGCTCTTCTGGATGGTGGGGACGAAGCCGTTTCACCTCCAAATTTCTCTAATTAGTTTTTATCTGAAGAAAAAGTTGCCTCAAAAGTGGTTTGATGTAATTAATAACTGTTAAATATCAGCGGCACAAACACACAGCACTCCAAACACATACCGTCTATGAGGTGGATTTGGTCGTGTTGTTGCGGAAAATAGAACGCGCCTAACAAAGGCCCAATGGGCGCATAGGTATCTGTGTCACTGGGGGAAAGTGTGTCGTAAACTTTCACCCCATTGTCAGGGCTGGGAGAGCGTGAGCCCTCTGTGCAGTGTTATTTTTTAAAAGTCTTCTACCTTTTTACAAGAAGAGTTTCATTATAGACGGGCGTGGGAACCGGCTTATTCTTTCTGAGCCCTTACGACATTTGATTGGCTGTTAGGTTACTATAGTTGTAAGCGGTGACAACAATGATTGGATAAACGGGCAAACCGCCAAGCTGATAACTGTGTGTTCATTGTGTGCGATCATAACGGTTTCAACTGCTTATTTCGTTATTCAAGAAACTTTCATTAACTAAGGGATAGAGTTGGGGTGGGGACGGGGTGGGGGTGAGGGGCTCAAGCCCGTAAGCCCTTCTCTACCCACCGCCACTGGGCCTACCCAAGCCTACTGTGACAAACCTACGCATTTTAAAAATCTATCTTTCTATGTATCTATCTATCTATCTATCTATCTATCTATCTATCTATCTATCTATCTATCTATCTATCTATCTATCTATCTATCTATCTATCTATCTATCTATCTACACACACACGCACGCACGCACGCACACGCACACGCACACGCACATCACACACACACACACACACACACACACACACACACACACACACACACACACACACACATATATATATATATATATATATATATATATATATATATATATATATTTAATGTGTTCACATGTATGTATATACACTTA
This sequence comes from Aplysia californica, assembly GCF_000002075.1. NCBI lineage: Eukaryota > Metazoa > Mollusca > Gastropoda > Aplysiida > Aplysiidae > Aplysia > Aplysia californica. The sequence goes on from NW_004797619.1 coordinate 145,754, forward strand.
TCCATCCATTTATCCATTCGTCCGTCCGTCCGTCCGTCCGTCCGTCCGTCCGTCGTCTGTCTGTCTGTCTGTCTGTCTGTCTGTCTGTCTGTCTGTCTGTCTGTCTGTCTGTCTGTCTGTCTGTCTGTCTGTCTGTCTAGTAATGCCATGAGCTCACGCTACACATTAAACATTTACAGTTTGGTAGGAATTTTGAATTATTTTAGAACCACAAAGAAATCTTTAACGTGAGTAACTTGCACTCGGGTTCGCCAAGATTTAATTCTCACTGAAAAATATGTTATTTTTTTACACAGCGCTCTTACAAGGCTTCGCACTTGCACATCTTGCACTTGCACACCTGTCTTGGATTTCCTAATTTAAATATATGTGCGCATGTTTTGGGTCTGACATTTTATTCGTATTGGCTCGCGCATGTCCAAACGCAAAAGGAAATCAAAGCTCAAAGAACTATAATAGTACCTTGTTTGGTAGTGTATTTGATCCTTGCACATAGATTGGTGCCACCTCTTCCGATAACCACTCCACGCCACTGGTGCCACTGATTTGCTTTACTAAATTTAAATGAACGTTAACGTGTGGATGTGTTCTCTTTCTTGAACAAAGTAGCAAAAAAGTCCTAAAAGCTCCGTGACTTTATCGCCATGGGTGGCGCTTATCTCTTGGGCCTGTTTCGAACACGGATGGGTAGTAAGTGCAGTTGGTGAGATTCATGTGCTTTTTGAATTTTACAACCAGCGTTGTTATCGGTATTGTCCTCACTCTCCTGCAATAAAGTTAATTATGGTCATCTACTCGTCCTGTAGCTTAGTTACCACAAGGGGACTGTCAATAGATGGCTTCCCGCTAGTTTTTACTGTGCCATGATAGTGAGAACGGACCAGGCCTCGAGTGGACGTGTTTATGAGGGTCGCGACTCATTAGGACACTAAGTCCGTGTCCGCTTTCGGCAAGTGCTAAGTGAACTACACTAGTGGCCCAGTCGGTATGACTGCTCGGACCTGGCTGTTATAGTAAATCCCGCATGGCATATTTAGTCTATTGATTTATGTTTCTCGGGTATCTGGTACAGATTGATAGAAAAAAAAGTTGTGGTGTCTGAAAATAGAATGCGATGTTGGTGTTAAGTATTTTGTGAGGAGGAGGAGGAAGAAGAAGAAGAGGATGAAAAGAAGAAGAAGAAAAAGGATTGGGATAATCGCTACATCTCTTGAACGTAAAGCCACTCCCAACGATGGCGTGGTATTAATACGTCGTTGTTGGATGGTAGCATGCTAGCAGGAGAGCATTAGCATTGATATGTCGAGTTCTTTGTATCAACAGTTTTCCTTGAATGTAAAAAACAGTAGATACTTATTTCATCCGTTGATGTAAGGGGAAACGCAGGGAGAACACAGCATGGCTAATATTTTGACATTCTGTGAACTTTTAAGTGACCACTCGATTACAAGAGACTTATTTCCTCATTGCGTTTCTCTTTTATTTATTTTTTCTCTTCAGCGAATTTGGACCTTGGCTCTGAGCTATCCGAAGCGAAATCGGTTGAAGTCATCAAAGTTAACACCAGCTCCGTTCGTCTATTATCAACGGCAGAGGGGTCAGGTTTTGTCATTTTAACTGCGGAGTCAAGAAGACAAGTAACTCTTTCTTGTCACTACCGTCTCGGGTTTCGGCGTGGTCTCTTTTGTATCAGCGAGTCTGATCTATTCTACAAAACACACGCGTACAGCTAACTTTTCAAGCTTTGTGAACTTGCTCAAGATGATGGCTTAGATTCGAGGCTCTCTCTCCTCACAGCGTGTTGTCTAGTCGGTTTCAATCCGCTTTTTACAGCATAGATTTTTAAAAAGCCTGGATAAAGATGTTTTGCAAGAATGCAATTTGCATTGCTTGGATAAACATTTGTGAGTCTCAAATTTTGTCGCTTAAACCATGCAACTTCTTCTCTATCCTTTTTCTTGTATAACAAAAGAAATTTTCTAAATCGTATTACTCTTATTTGGAATAACGAAATGTCTGTCAGTCAATTTCTTTCTCGCTCTTTTTATTTTCTCTCCCCATCTCTCCCCTGTACCCACCCACCCCCAACCCTCTCTCTCTCTCTCTCTCTCTCTCTCTCTCTCTCTCTCTCTCTCTCTCTCTCTCTCTCTCTCTCTCTCTCTCTCTCTCTCTCTCTCTCTCTCTCTCTCTCTCTCTCTCTCTCTCTCTCTCTCTCTCTCTCTCTCTCTCTCTCTCTCTCTCTCTCTCTCTCTCTCTCTCTCTCTCTGTGTCACACACACACACACACACACACACACACACACACACACACACACACACACACACACACACCCACACACACACACACACACACACGCACGCGCACACACATCCGTCCATACATGCATACATGCATACATACATACGTACGTACGTACGTACGTACGTACGCACGCACGGACGTATCTATCTAGCCACTTACCTATCTATCTAGCTACCTACCTACCTACCTTGGGACGAACATGGAATTGGCGGTACAACGGTATAGCACTGATTGTTTAGTGATAAAAAAGAGAGGTCGATTTCGGCCAGTGTTGACTCGTCGAAATATGCCATGCACGATTGACATGCGCAGGAGAAAAAAACACACGAGTATTAACCAATGACATACAACCCCAGCTGGACTTTACGTATTTTAAAAAAAATGTGACTGAGTCAGAAGCAAGGCTATATTTATTAATTATCAAGCACCCTGTACACGTACATTTCTTTAACCCTGTACTCTTCAGACCTTTCAAAAATAGTATTACAAGTCTTTACAGTATAAAAACCTCACGGGCGCCAGCCAACCTTTGGGTCATCGGGCTGCTCTCTGGGCACGTCAGATATTTTCCCGACAGGTCGAGTTTGCCGAATTACTTTGAAGTTTTACCTGGCGACTTATGAATTTAATTCCAGTTTTTAAAAAATTAAGTATTTGCCAAAGCGTACGAACTGTAGTGCTTTCATAATAAGCGTAAGCCAGGAGCACATCGACGACATAATATGCTAGAAATAGGCCGTACTCGCAGAGACGTGTGTGGGAAAGAGATGAAAAAGAAGCCACCGAGTGAGTGTCATGCACTATGTGTAGTGTTCACCAGTGGCGATCCAATCGCTGGCGGTACAACGAGGGAAATTTACATCAGTTTAATAAGGACCGTACATCTCAGACAGTTGGCACATTGCGGACGGCGGTGTGAGGGTGCAAATCCGATGTTTATATTGTAGGCGTTCCTTTTTGTACACTGGCAAAACCTGGCGGTAAGCGGGGTGTGCGGTGTAAGAAAAGAAGGTATAACTAGCTTTGACTGTAAATTTTGTTTGTCGATTTCTTGCCTTCTACGATTCTAGTGTTTTCCCTGTCCATCTCCTATCTTCCACACCACCATTTCAACAGTATGTCACGCCTTTTACTTTCACTTCTACAGTCATTCTCACCGGAACGCTTTCGTTCTCCAACCAAATTCCTTTACTGCTGCACTTGAGCATACGATTGCCGTTGTGTCTCATTTAGATGCATGGCGGCTAACGAAGTGTAGATACAATAGTAAGTTTGACTTTTAGACTTGCACTGTCCTGTATTTTCCCCTTTCACCCACGACACGGAGCGTCCCCGAAACTGCGATTGTTACTCCATCCAATGTCATTCTCTCGGCCGAAGCATCCTTTGACCATTGTCTGGCCTCTTGCTACCCTAGCCGACAAGCAAAGCGCATGTATAATGGTCGCTACACGCTACATTAATAGCCGCCTTGAAATGTTCTATTTGTGCCCCCCCCCCCTTTAATCCTCTTTGTGTTCCAGTAAAAGTAGTCAGCGGGTATCGTTCGACTGTTCCGCTATACGGGTTCTTGGCCACGGAATCGCGTGTGACGGATACGCTCAGAAAGAGAAAGGAGCAAGTGCCTTGCCCCTCTCCAGCATCAGCATGCGGGATAGAGAATGGGTCATTTAAATCGAAAGAACCAGCTTTTTCTGTTTGGTAGATTGGACTCCTTTAATCAGCACCCCCGCTGAACATGGGAGATGAATCTGCGAGTGGAGACGCTTACAATTGTGCTTGTACCAGAGGCTGGGCCCTGTCAACACAAGATGGGTGGACAAGACAGGCGCTGCAGGGTGGGGGGATGACAGGAGGAGCTGGAGTTTTAAAGCTGAGATAATGGCAGGGTTGTGGTTGCCAGAGGGAACAGACTGTGTATCATGTGTGCTATCCTGCGTAATGGCAAAAGTTGGGTATTCACGAGATTAGATAACCAGTACACCGTTTCCTAAATTGCGGGTAAAAGTAAATGTCGACCACCTTTTCTTTAAATTGTCGTTGCATTTGACGTCACGGCTATCCAAATTGGTATTTCTCTCGTCCCAGTGAAGAGTTGCGACCCTGTATGCGCACTTGCCATAGCTAAACTGCAAGCTGGGTGTTATCTTTGAATATGTAGCCAAAGTCAAGATCTGGATGATATCCAAAAGACTACGATTGGACGACGATAAAACTGAAATAATATTATCCAACCCAAACTTTGGTGACACATTTTGATGGGACTGGCCATGTTGGAAATGAGAAAGTGATTTTTATAGCAAAGGTCAGCAATTTATGAGTTATGTTTGAAAACAAATTGTCAATGCCCCATTAAGTCCAAAATCTACATAAGGCTGCATATTTAGATATACGAAGAATCGCACAAATGATACTTTTTTAAGCAAGACATCCCCAAGGACGCTTGTGTCATTATTTGTATTACCTCGTATTGACTATGGCAGCTCATTTCTTATAAATATGCAAACAGAGCAAATGAATAAACTGCAAAAACTCCAGAACTAAACTGCCAGGTTTGTTCTGAAAAACACACAACGCCTTTGCTTTTACGGCTCCCTTGGCTCCATGTTAAAATCTGCATAAATCACAACGTTCAATGTTTAAACGATCTGGCATCACAATATCTTTCTAATTTACTTCATAAGTATATTACATCTTCAAATTTACAATCCATTATTAAAAACCAACCGAAGACTGAACCTTGTAAAACTTTTAAAAACGGAAGAGGGTTTTTTTTTTTAACAGCTGCACTCTCAGTGTGGAATTCCCTCCCGTTGAATATTAGAGAGGTGAATACTTTGACGGCACTTAAATCTGGTCTAAAAGCATATTTATTTAATTCCTATTAAACTTACTGTTGAATTCTTCTTCTAACTGGAAAAGTGATTAGTAGCCTCAATTATAGTCTTTTTGTGTATGTGTTCCGTGTCCGATTATGAGTGTAATATGTATTTAAATTCGGGTAGTTGGTGGATACTCAGGTGTGGTTTGCCGTATCTCTCCTTCTTTTTTGTGTTTGTTACTCTTGTAACATCTCTAATATTCAACACTTATATTGTCATCCTATTGTGTTGCAAGTGCCGTAAAACTCTTACTAAACTAGAAAAAGCTAATGTATATAAGTGAAGTATTGTATGTCGAGGGGGACCAGTATTTGCGAAACCTTGATTGAAATCTTATTTAATTGTAAAGGGCCTGGAGCCATCAGGGAGTGGGCTGTATAGAGGCGAACTCCATTGCTATTATTATGGTTAATGCTAATGTTCAGTAGAAATTCAGTTTCCTTTTTACTCTAATTCTCGTTCTGGACACGGTCATTTGTTCTTTCAAACCGATTTATATAAAAACCAGAAAATAGGTGTTGGTTTGAGATAGCACCATTCTAACTAAAGTCGTTGAGACGTTAAAATGCCGTTATCAGTTTTGCTGTCATATTTGGCCTTTATCCGACAGAAACTTCTATTCAACATCTGTTGTTTGTTTTTTGGGGGTACGAGGCTTGGAAATCATAACGGTCCATGGTCGGCTACAGGAATGTGACGGTAACTTAACAGTAGACTGACTCTCACCAACTGCGGCCCTATCAGTATCTTCCCCTTTCCCCGCAAACTAAGAAACAAAGGAATCGGACCCGTTTTTATTTCAAGAATCTTTTATGTCCGTGTGTGCAGGTCGTCACCGGCACAGGAATCTGAGAATGATTCAAAGGACATCAAATGAGGAGAGGCTTCATGCAGCCTGGTAAGTCGAGTCGGAGACTCCAGCACTTACTCAGTAAGTAACCTAAACCGGCTTGGAAGAATTGTCAACGGATATCGGATAGATGGCTTTTGTATCTTGCCCTGTTGAAGACTGACAAGCGCCTGCTACACCTCAGTTAGGAATGTCGTCCGGTGTGGTGCATTTAATTTGAGGTTGGTTGAATGGCAAACCTGCCCCCTCCCCTCCTTGAGTGTCAAAAACTGTGCGGAGATGGTATAGTGCTGTATCAATTGCAATTATTTTTGCATCATAGTTGGCTGCATTTCTCTCCACAGGTTGCAGAGATCTCATTGGAACTTCCATCTGGGTACTGTATTAGTATTCCATATCTGGCTTTGGTTATGCCTTTGAGTGGTGCTGAGCCGTCTGTATAGACGTGTATTCAGTCATCTGAATAGCTGTCGATTGTTTGATCTGATGCAAGCATCAGCGTCACTGGGTCTGGAGATTTTGTGTTATTGTCTCTTAGAGATGTTGTAATGATTGGCCTTTTTAAAGAAAGGTAGGGAGGGATGTTTTGGTTGACTCCTTTGGCTTCTTTCCGTTTTGTGGTAGATGGTGACTCTCAGTTAGCTCTGTGATGTGTTGCATGATTGACTTTTGTTGAATTCGTTTCTTTAATTTCCATGTTTCTACTAATTTCCTGTTTGGGTGGTTGAGGCACATTCTTTTGGTTCTTTCATGTAGCTCCAAAACTGCTTTATCTCTGCGGATTCCCAGGGCTTCAACATTTGAAAGTATTTCACATGTGGCCGTAGGTGTGGATCTCATGCCACCATTTATGAAAGGCAGGGGATTATTTTAGACCTTTTGAAGGGTGTTGCAAGTAGACTATATCTACTGAAAGAAAAGAAAAAGAAATGTTCTACTCCATTGATTCTGTTGGGAAGTTTGCTTTATAATGGTGCACAGAAATACGTAAATTCATTAATCCATAAATGCATGAATAATACATAATATCACAAATAAAGACAGCCCACACCCCATTGCTGGTCGCCACAAGACGGCTCTGTCATGTTCTCAGTAATATTGAATGCTTCCTTCTTTTGTGTTTTTTCCCCTTAAAAGTGATGCAAGGTTTGTCACCATCAGAATTATGTAAAGCTGCCTTACCGTTATATTAAGTTTAGGATTGTGTTCTAATAATACGAAAAAGGGGTACAGCTTCACCCTTCTCAGCTGTGCATTCTATTCTGCCTTGTTATCTGTGGATAATTTGATCCGTAGTTTTGCTTTAGGGAACTGGAGTTTCTTTAAGTGCCGTGTGTCTAAAAAAAGAGGACTCATTTAAAGAGCAATAACTCGGTTTTCTTAGTAACAATTTTAACAAAACTTTGAACAAACAAAATTCAGCCACGAAGAAATGAAGTCTCTAAATATGAAAAAAAATCAATCAAAATGTTCGAAAAATATCAAACTTTTAAAGTTTCAACCAAAATTGAGTGACACACAAAACTTAGCAACTTCTTAAAAATCAGCCATATTGTTCCATTTCAAATAGCCTCTATTTGTGCAGCGAAGAATTAATTTGTACAGTACAAAATTAATATTGCCAAATACGCCCATGGAGGAGATGGCTCTTCATATCTCCACGTGTTGATCATCTCTTTCGCTACAAGCTTCAGTCTGCCACTGGGATGATGAAACCATAGCGTGTTTTTGGGTCGATTCTTTGGACATTGAGTTTCAACTGTTCGATTGTTTGTTTGTTGTTTCCCTGGGTTTGTCCATAAAAACTCAAAAAGGTAATGTTTGAAAGGGCTCAAGTTAGGGAGAATGTGACCATTCATTTGTAAACCTTCGGCATTTAAGGCGTTCCCTAAACCTTTCTTACAACTACACGAGAGCCACTCTTGTCGTGTGGGGTTGTGGACCCATCTTACTGGAACCAGGTCTCTACAGCGTAACACCCTCTCCCAAGCTTCTACAAAACTTTTTAAGCAGAGTGAGATATCCATTTGATGTGACTGTCGTGGTTTTACCGCCCTTGTCCTGAAACCAGAACAGAACGTGCCGATCACGTCCATGGAGCTGAACGCTTTTAAGAAGTAAAATTTTGCGCCTTACTCAATTTTGGTTTGAACTTTTAAAACTTGATATTTCTCGAACACTTAAGTTGATTTTCTTCATAGTTTACAGATTTGGTGTCCGCATAGCTGAATATTGTTGAAATTGATGCAGAGATGAACGAGTTATTGCCCTTTAGGTAGGTTTTCTTTATTGACACCCTGTTTATAATGATGTGCTTTTCTTTCTTTTTTCTTTCTTTCTTTCTTTCTTTCTGTCTTTCTATCTTTCTGTTCAGACTTGAGAACACTGCCATATTCTGTAGATATCCATAAACACTTTGATACCAGATCCACCCTCGTCTCAATTTAATTCAAACTAAAATACGCACCCTGAACATCTCTCCGTGACAGATGGCCCTGACTTGGCCTATCTCATTTCAGAGGGTCTCCGTCCATCCCATCTCACCGAGGGTGGTACCAACAACATCATTTCTTCGTCTCTAACAAACCAGCTATAATAAACCCTCTTGCGGTACCCCCGGGGACTGGACGCCAGTCTGATTAGGGTAATTCACTGGCCGCCTCGCCACCTTTCTTTTCTTGGGACGTGTTTGTTAGTTTTGCAGCGTGCCCTCGCTGTGCTGCCAAATGACAAGGTTGCTTCTGTAGTGGCAGCAATAAAGACGGCCGGGAGAACCTCCCTGGGGTGACGTAGTGAGGCGGACATGCCCACGAATTGTGGCGGGCGCTAAATAGTGGACCTCTGTGTCGGCGTTTCTGATGTATGAGGTGTTTTTCCGCCGCTTTTCTGCCCACAGACATAGTTATCAAAATTGTTTTAGTATTTTAAAATAAAATTTGCCAAGTTACCCATTCAACACATGTTCCATCAAGGTTAACACATTTTCTCGTGCGATGCACCCAGCGTCCGAAAACTTTGAACCTCTCGTGGCCTAGAGGTTAATAAGTTCGTCTCTCATTCAAAAATCCCGGGTTCGATTTCGGGTTGCGACGGAAACATTTTTTCTCTAAAATTGTCTCCTTTCACATGCTTTCCTTCTCTTTGCAATATTCTGTCGTCTGCTTTCGTCTCCACTTTCTTCTCACTTTCTTTCCCCACCCCCTCACCTCCTTTGCCCCCTCCACTGGGCTCCTGACTCTTTCTGCAGCCTTTCTACTGCTACTTCTTGGCTCCTTCTTACTGCTGACTTTCAGCCACTCCCCTGATCTTCTGGTAGGAAAGATCTACACCTAGCCTTCTCGGACAAGGGCAAAAAATCTCTGAGGTCCCGTGCACAAGTTGCGCACGTTAAAGATCCCTTGGTGGTCCAAAATCGATAAGAGTTGGCTTCGGCCTCCATCCGGGCAAGATTCAAAATTTCCTGCCAATTGAAAATGTTCAGTGTGTCCAGCGCGCTCATATATGCTGTTGCGAACGCCGTAAAACACTTACCAAAAACAAACAACCC
>NW_004797619.1:155534-158287 GCF_000002075.1 Aplysia californica
TTGTTTTATTATATTAAGTTTACAATTTTTTAAATATATTGTTTTGTCGTTCAGATTATTTTAAAATACTTACTTTTTAAAAATTTTGAAAACTGAGTCTGTGTCTGTCTACTGAAATATATTATCCCACTGACAGGGAGGGTCGAAGCCGTCCGCTACCCGAGTGATCAAATTGTGTCTAAGAGGGCGTAAAGCATTTCGTCTAAAGAAAAAAAAATGGCTCCCCATTTAGATCCGTTTCTCTCAGAACATGAACAGTGATGCATTTTTCCATCATAAAGCATACTTAGTGTGACGATTAATGTGACTCGAGAGAAATACAACGTAGTCGTGATAAACAAAGTTTTTTGAGTTATATTATATAATTCATTTACCTTTGACTATCGTGGGTCTCGGGCAATACGCTCTTCCTTTTATGAAAACGGCGTTTGATAAACGATAATTGACGCTTTTCTACCATTTGTTATGTGGCAGTGTTACTATGATGTCAAGGAAGAAGACGACCAGTGGTGATTGTCGGGGGTGTACCGAGCGACGTCGTGAGTTGTTACTGCGTTAAGGGCCTGATTTTATTATTCATGATTCTGTTTGATATGTATGAATTAGTAGCTCTGATTTCCAAACTCTATCAGGTCGTACAGACCTTAGCACTCTCATAAATGTGCACTCAGTTGCTGTGAAACACTGTGATGGAGCGAACTATTTCAGTGTGTGTCTGTAGCATGGTCAGTGGTTTTGGAAGATGTCTAAATAATCGAGTTCAACCGGGAGCTTAATTCATGAATGTCAGAGGTCAAGTTGTCGACATATTGACTTATTCTTTTTAAACAATGCAATGTTCCTCCTCAGACCTTCGTTCGGCCATTACACTGTTCAGTATACAAATGACTTTTTAACATTATCGTAATGTTCTCTCGACCTTTTAATTAACGTGAGACCTTCTTTGTTCCATGTCCGTCAGTTTATGTGTGATATTCACCTCACACCTCTTTGACCACCCAGGTTATTTTTCACCGGCACCAGTGAATTTACACACACCTTCTCTCCCTCCTTCTCCCCCCCCCCCACCCCGTTGATGGTATTAATACCAATAGGTCCACTGTCCTGTCTACAGGAGGTGAAGCCCCTCCAGTCGCGAGATGCGGCACTTGGACCTCATTTCTCTGGGATACATAATATTTATGTGACATTTTCTTTGGGGTATCATCCATTCTCCCACCTTCTCACTCCCTTCTTCTATCTTTTCTTTCACCGTTGATCTTATGGTTGAGCATGTTAAGTATTTGTTCTCCAGTGAATGTTTGTTTTTGGTTTTTTTGTTTGGGTGGGGGGGGGGGGGGGGGGCACTGTGTCTAATTTAATTCGGGTTGGCCTCTACTGGCGAGTTCCAAGCAGCCTGTCCAGTAAAAGTTGAAAATCGTTTATAATTGTTACTATTAAGTGTTAATGTAAGACGTGTAAATTTAGACTTAATGGGTATTGTGCTTGGCAGTTGTTCCATAGCCTAAGAAAAAAAATGTTTTATAGCTTATTTTAGTTTGAGCATCTTCCAAGGCTCTTCACTAACCTGGAGATGAACGTTAGATTCGGAGGCCTTGCTCTTAACTGTACCATTTCACATTTTCTGGCCAATTGCTTAACGGTCTTTTTTTGTATGTTGTATCGCCTTTTGCATAGGTTTGTTATTTATTCTACAGTGCCTATGCCATCACAAAGAATTCTTATCTGCAGCTCACTGGTGTATGTTCTAGTGAAGTGAATTCGCCGTGGAAAACGGCGGCTTTCCTAGCAAACATTTTCCGAGGTCGAAATGTCTCCTTCCAACCGTCAGGTCATGCCAACCCAAGCAAGTAGTAAAAACCCTTGCCTGGACAACAAAAGCACACGCCGAATACTAACTAGCCGTCTGATTTAAGAGCAGCTCCCCCACGGATTAAGAGGCGGAGAAGAGTGGAGACATCCCCTACATCTTCCCCTGGACGGTGACGTTCCCTCTCATAATCGAGAATCCGGGCTTGAAAACCCTCCTAGTGTGGGCCGTGATTTCACTCCCGTCCAAGCATGCCTGTGATGCAACGGGTGGCTGGCTTCACCATAACTGACCATTGAGGCCATCCCATCTCGGGTTTCCTGACCGGTTTTAGGTATGGGGGTGGAAGGGGAAAGGGGGGCGGGTGAAAAGGGTCAAACATTGCATCTGTCGTCCCGTCTCCTCTCGAGGTTTGGAAAGACGAGAGTTTTGTGATCATTGTGTTTCCCATATATGGCGCCTTCGGTACTCAATTTATTACATAATATTTACTTCTACCCGTCCCCCCTGCTTTGTTGCCGTTAAACATCGAGGGGAGATGCCATTTTCTATATAAGGTGAGCTCTGCAGCTATTTCAAGTGGAATGTTATGATTTTTCAGGGTTTCCTTGACTCCCTCGAGAATCCATCTTTTGCGAAGCCTACTTCTTCCTGTATAGCCTGTGTACTTGGTGTCATAGACTCTCGAGGCGGGCTGGCGAGGTGGCATTATACGTAGAAAGTGGCCAAACCATTTTATTCCCCACTCAATGTATTGTTTTTTTTAGGTAAGGGGGGGGGGGTGTAGTGCGGAGTTGCGTAATATATGAAGGGCACCAGGGAAATACCAGCGATGTCAGTTGGGTTTTTTTCATTTTCTGGGTTACGTGAGTAAATAATGTCTCACTTGCTGAAACAACCCGCTACGTAAAACATTCTCTCTCTCTCTCTCTCTCTCTCTCTC
>NW_004797619.1:160483-166703 GCF_000002075.1 Aplysia californica
GGGGGGGATGAGAGAGACAGAAACAGAGAGACAGAAACAGAGACAATTCATGTACATTGAAGTAGATGTCCGGCATGTGAAACCGAATGTAGAAGTGCATAGTTTGTTGTGTCATTTAGTCTTTACAGTGATTGATGATGCTTAATAGTGGCCTGCATAGTGTCTAATAGGACATTAAACGTAAACAACACCACAGATACAAAGAAAAAACAATAGCAAAAAGAAAAACATTCCTACGTTTAAAAAGAGGTTTACTAACGCAGAGTTCCAGGGTTTTTGGGTTGTTGTTTTTTAGTAACCAGAGATAAATAGGTTACACGGCACTTAAAATTCAAAATGTCAGAACAATGTAGCTCTAAACTGACTGAACAGTGGCCAACTGTGTGGTCGGAAAATAAGTACAACGTTTTTCCAGGCATCGTTCAAATGACATTGGGGCCACAAACAATGATTAAAGGTTCCCCCTGAACCCGCGCTTCTCGTAGGTTAATAGTCTGGAATGTACATGATGTATGTGTTTTCTAGCCACCTTCTCGGACAGGAGATAATTATTGGACCTTCTTTTCGTGTCACCATTTTCACGTCGTTTGGTTCTTTTAGTCACTGCCTCGTATGCTTTTGTCGAGGAAATGGGTGACAAAGATTCACACATATAGAAGGACAACTTTTCTGTCTCCAGACGTGGTGAGGATTTAATCCCAGTCTCTTTTGAATGGATGGCTGTAATTTCAGGAGCAAATTTCTGGATAAACACGTTATCTTCGGGCCCTTCACTCCGTGGCGCTGATTTATTCGCGCCATACATAAAGACCTCACGAATTGTGGACCCGTCTGGACGGGTGCATGGCGCGTTTCTGTGTTGACTTAACGTGGGTGGATGTGATAGGGGAAGGGTGTGTGGGAGGGCGGGAAGGGGGCGGGACGGGGGGTGGGAGGCGAGAGAATGTTTTTTTTTTTTTTTCAAATTGTGTTTTTTTTAAATGCAAAAACTATTGAATAGGCCTACGCTCACTGTGGCGGGCCGGCTTGTGCAATTCTTGCCGCGTGACGTCGTGAAGCGGCAGGTGCCGCCCATGCGCTGCGCACGAGCGAGCTATAAATATTTTGTGTAATGGAGTTCTGCAGTCTGCGTTGAAACGATCAACTGTCCAACCGTGCGAATGTCGTAGACGTATAAATTCACCTTTGTCCCAGTGCGATTGGCCGAAACATCCCTTCATGGCTCTCTGGGTCTAGGTCGGAAGCTTTTGTAAGAATCGAGCATGTTAACGTAAAATCTGAGGGAAGCTCAATTACGAGAATTCTTGGCACACTTTCACTGCGTTTTTCAATCATCGCCGATGGCACCATTTTTTCTGGGGGTTTTTAGGGGTTATTAAAAAAATTAATGTAAGTGATTTAAGCTCCATTCAAAGCAATCTACATCATTTAGGAGGCGGTATTTTCCTGCGATTATTCTACGATTGTGCTGAGTGTTTTTCTTGCAAAGGGGGGGGATAGAATACATTATGACGGTAGACCTTTAAATGGACTGGCACCGACCAGAAAAAGTTCGATCAAAGGAACGCAAATAAAACAGTTATAAATAAAAGATTATGAGTTAATACCAATAGAATATGCCTGCCACCAACAAAGTCACAAAGATATCCTCAAGGCTCCCCCATTTTCAAGTAAAGCACATTTAATTTTGACACGCTGAGTGAAAATGACATTCAGGCATTGACTCTGCTTGGGGACTACTGTGATAGATTGAAACGGGGTAGAGTTCTGTTAAAGGAGACTCGAACTCTTATCTACCACTCCACCCCCTCTCTTCACTGACATTGTTTGGTGTCGTTTTCAGTGGTGGGGCGCCATTGGCGCAATTGGTGCAAGCGCTCCACCTAACCCTGCCCCCCCCCCCTTTTCTAATAGTTCTAAACCTGTCAGTGTTCTAGATCTACACTAGGCCTAGCCCACTAAAATGTACATCCTTGCGATCCGTCACCCGCTAGCTGCGCCAGTGAAGAGACAGACAACGAGGATGGTTTATGCTCGTCGCACCGCTTGCGGTACCGTCTGCTAGGAGCAAGCAAAATCTTTGCACCAAAGTTATGTTTGTCACTGTAGAGAAATCTAGGCAACGTTCTTCCCGCACAAGAAGAAAGGTGCTTGAAACTGCTCTTCGCAGCCCCATTTTGGTGCAAGCTAAAAATTTGATTCAAGTTTCCGCGAGCCTATCTACAACACTAGTAGAGTCTACGGTAACTCAGTGAAGAATGGGTATCGAAACTGTTGTCTCCCTCTATTGTGTAGCAAGTCCTGGTGCTGCACGAATTAATTAAAAATATTTAAATCTTCTCAGATTGTGAGCACAGTGAGTTGTTAGTATTGTTTTACTTTATTGCAGCTTTATGCGGTTTCATCTAGAGACGGTTGTAAATGTCGATAGATGTAGATTACGGAATATCCTGCAGATTCTAATTGACTTTCTCTAGAAATCTTAATAGTAGATCTAGCTACTAAGCCTATTGCCCTTTAGCCCACTTTCCAATTATGCACCACCTTGTCTCCAACTCACGCTACGCCACTGGTCGTTTTTAAGACACTTTCTTTAATAGAGAAGTTATTCATCATTGTTGTGAAACAGGTACTGATTTAATTTTTGTGTAATATACAGAGCCGTTTGATATTAACATTTAGACAACAGTATAATTGTAATGAGATGAATGAACTTAAAAACATAAAATAAGTCTGACTGATTGAACTCAATAATAAGTATAAGCTTATGTGTGTTTAATTAGTATGAAAACAAGATACACGTAGAGACCTAGGTTCTAGACCTTGTCCCACCAAGATACAGGTTTGCATAGCGTGTATTATGCACTCACAATGGAAAGCATTGTATCCTACCCATTTAATATTTGGGTTTTAAAAAAAAATCAAATGTCTTAGTCTTTCTGTTTGGGTGTTTTTACATTTAAACAACACAGATGGAAGGCATTTTTACAAACTGGCTTGCCTAATCTCAAGGACCTCAGATTCAGAATAAAACTTTCTTGCCTATCTCTAGATTTTAGTGCGAGAGACAGCACACAGCGCAGGCTGGCCACAGTTCCGCTGCGAGAGAGGGCTTCAATCAGGCGTGTTGATTGCCGCCCACAGTGTAGCCTCCATTACTATAACATCCTTGGGGTCCAGTATAGCTCAGTCAGACTGACTGTTCTGTAACCAAAATAGTTGTTTGCCCAGCCCTGAAGAGCTCTGGCGTCATGAGCAGCAGCCCAATCTTGCTGGAAGCGGTGGGGTTTTTCTTCCTTCATCTACACATTATAGTCCAAAGCTACCCAAAAACCATGATCAGAATACGAGGTATTGGTCAGAGATAGTTCACCGAATGACGGACCACCTTCACCTTTTCAAGAGTGCATTACTCTTTCGGGCTGCTTACCGTGTGTTACTCGGGACCTCTTCCTATGGCCCAAAATCTTTCAAAACATTTAGCCCATTTTAAAATGTGTCTTTCGCTTGGAAAAGTAGGATTGTTACAGATATCGATCCCGGAGATTTTTTTTGTTGGTACATCAAAACTGAAAAAGCAGATTTACATGGATTAACTGTTTTACCAACTTTCTGTTGTACAACAGCAGTTGATTTTGTGAAAAACATAATCCGGATGTGTTTTCTAGATTTCAGTCAATTTTGATGTCAATTGAGTCGTAAACAAGAATGGTATTGACATTTCCTTGAACGAACTCTTTTTTCTGGTCAGCTTGAATGTCAAGTAACACTATTTCAATTAATTCTAAATGCTGTTAGATCTAATGATGAGGTGTTCCATGATAGTTGTTACGCCCTTTGTAACACAAGTTTGGTTTGCTAAAGGAATTTTTTAAAGCATGCAGTGTACGCTTTTCTAAGCCAATAAAAGATGAAGCGTGCGCGCACAGAGCATTGTATTGTGGTCAATGGCTTTTGTGTTCACAGTGATCGGCAGTCAGTTGTGTTGGGTGGCGTTTTTTCTGGGGAGGGGTTTTCTAGGGGGGGGGGGTTGTTTTTATTTGCTTTTTTTTGTTTGTTCGATTGTTTGTTAATTTGTTTGCTTGTTTATACAAATGTATATGTTTCAGTTTATTTATTTGTCTGTTTGTTTGTTTTGGGGATGGTGGAGGGTAGCTCTTTTCGTGTTTGCGTTTTTTAAAACAAGCAAACAGTTCTACTAGATCGGGATTGAGAGGAGCCTGACCTATTACCGTCACGCTCTCCGTGCATGTTGTACTGTTCACAGGGAAATGAACAGGTGGTTGCAGAGCAATCGTCTCTTTCCTCTACATCACCGCGACAGTCCTGGGAAACGTGGGGGCAACGTGAGCTTGTGCATACTTCTTTGGGTTCCTACTTGTTTATTTTCTAAAGCATAGATTTTATCTTGGCGCAGAGTATTCCTCCTGTGTCTGTGGTGTAGCTGTTAGGGGGTCGCTTTGTTGTCGGACGAAGACGACGCGAGTTCGATTCCCCAGAGGGTAGCAAATTTTAGATAAGTATCTCTGTCTTTCTGCTGGGATGCTGTATTCAGCTCAGTCCGAGTTGGCTCTGATAGACAGGGTCAGAAGCCCGCCTCCTAACTGATCTAAACCCGAAAATTGTCAATATCGTAATCAAACTTAAGAATCTGCGTCGACAGGTCATTACTTGCATTTTTGGCCTCATGCTGGAAAAGCATGTGGACTTTTAAAGGTGGACCAAGTCGGATTTTCTCTCTCTTTTAGCAGGGGTGAGGGATGGGGGTGGGGTGGGGGGCGCCTGAACATAAGTGATTTTACAGCCTGCATGCACTCGCTAAGGATTTTGTTCTTCAACCACTGTTTTCCGAGATAAAAATGTTTGTCTCCTGATTTCTGTCGCCTCACTCCATCCGGGTTGGCATTGATTGGACATATTGAAGAATCATGCTATGGTCTAACATATCATGTCAATGAGAGCATAAATTATGTACGGTGAATTCTTGTTCTAGCAAACAAGTTGATATAAGGAAAGGTACATGTTGCGTGATGCATGCCCCTTTGCAAAGACTGCAGTAGAGGGGTATAAAAAGTAGTGAAACAAATTGCCAAAAAAACTTTGTGGTCCCGGTGTATACGAAACTAAGACAACTAGTTACAACAGTGCCATTTTCACCGAACAATATTGTTATGAGAGTTAAAACTGTTAATATTACGGTTTTGAAAAAGTCACTGTTCGTCATTCTCGCACCATGACCTTTATAAATGATTTCCAAAACATTAAAGCCCCCAAATTCTGCCCCCAAATAATGAAATATGCACCTGAAACTCAAGGGATCTGTGACGATCCTGACATTTGTTTCCTCAAGCCTTACTGAGGCCCCTCTTACGGAGAGAAGAAATATCTGTCTTGCGCTGGACACTGGTCAAAACTGTGGAGCCACTTTACGCATCAGCGCCCACCCCCACCCCCACCCCAGCCCCGGTCTCTAATTCCTCGCGCAGGGAACACAGTGCGGACTTGTTCCGCCTGCAAATCTCAGCGCAAATACCGCCGCGAGAAGACCAAACAGGCGGTAATTGGCAGGCGTGCGGCCGGACATTGGTCAGTTGTCCTCTTACCTAATGCCGGCACGGTTCAATGATCGCCTCAATGCTGTCTGTTTGCTCAAGACTGCTGTGTTCTGTTCACGATAGGGCCCTGGACACTCCAGTTTGGGTCCTCCCGCCAATCAGCTGAGGCCACAGAGGAAAGATTAGCCCGCCTTTGTGAGCGGCCCCCGTCTGCTGAGGGTCGCCTATTACCGTAAGATCCACGCGTCAACGGCTCCTGTAAAGGTTAGCAAATATTTCCATTTCCGCCTTCCCAGCAGTGGCATCGGAAGACTTAAGGGGGAATTGAAGGTCTTTGTAACTCATATTCGTAAAACACTCTCTCTCTCTCTCTCTCTCTCTCTCTCTCTCTCTCTCTCTCTCTCTCTCTCTCTCTCCGTGGGATTATGTTCAGACTCTTTGCCTTTGCGCAGAATTCAGAAAAGGCTTTAGTTTAATTCTCGTGTGGGGAAATTCTTTTTGGTACCCGTTTTCTGTCCAACATTTTCGTTTAATTACGAGTTTTCGTCCCATTTATACGGAAATGATTTTTTTCCGGATCCTTCATCTGCAATATTCCATACCTTTAATCGACCTCCTCTCTCATTCTCTCTCTCTCTCTCTCTCTCTCTCTCTCTCTCTCTCAT
>NW_004797619.1:169229-170576 GCF_000002075.1 Aplysia californica
ATAAAATTTCGGCAATTTTGTTTTAAATACTTAAAAGTAGAGTCATGTATTCCAGTCTAGCGCATTTAAAGACAGTAAATCCCCATAAGAGCCTTTGAATTCAGTTTTTTGTCTCTCCTGTAAAATTTACGAAATCGGAGTTGGACGGTTAGAATTCTCCGCCGACGAAATGCAATATATTGTAGTAGGCCTACACTTTTCACCCAAGGAAGGTGCACGTTGATGCGCCCCCCCAGTCCCCTAAAACTTTGAATAAGTCACTGAAGATTAGGCCGTCGGTAATTAGTATTTAGAAGATAGCTTGCAGTTTACATGCGATTTCGTATTCCCACCTCAAAGTCAAGGTAGGCCTATGTGATGCAACGTGAGAGACCATAAATGATACCAAATTCACATGTGTGGAAAAACATTGCCGATTTGGTGTGTGATGTGACATCACTGTCCTGAAATCAAATCACGTGGGCCAAGGTCAAGTCAGTCATATCACCGCTAGGTCTACGATAGGCCTAGATCTAATGCATGAAATGACCCAATTCAATGAGTGGACTGGCGGACCTATTTGATGTAGATCTAACGACACAACATAATGTAAACCAATTTGAAAAAAAAGAAAGATTGAAAAGTAGCCTAGCCTTATCCGGAAGTTCAAATAGGGCCCTATAGGCTTAATATTTTTACTTTTTTTATTCGTTAGAGAACGTAGACAGCTTGTATACATTCTCTAACGTTAGAGAACGTAGACACTTCCTATATATATATATATATATATGTTGCTTTTTTGACGTCTACCTCATTGTCGACCCATATGTTATGGAATAAAAACAGCACCTTTTGCAAGGCAACAATAGTGTAAATGGTGAACTGCATAAAAAACAACATAACTACTAGAATGGAGAGAATTACAGATTGTGAACAAGAAAAAGAGAAACAGTGAACTTCGCATTCAATGCAACGAATCTGTCGAATCGAACGTCCAAGATTATCGCCCCTAAAAGCATTTCTGATGCATGTGCCAAACTACCAAGGCAAATGCTAGCTTATCTTGGGGTCCTTTTGACTTTTTGAATCATAAGCTCTTTACATTTTAAAGCGAGATACTTTCCGAAGTTTTACCCCAAATTAACCACCTCATAAGTTTAGCATCGAATCGATATAAGACCAAGAAGCAGCTATTGAGATGTTGTGTTCGATTGTGCTAGATGAACGCCCCCTCAAGACACACCTCATCTCTTTTGCCAGAAATTGAAAGGCAGAAATGTAAATTTTGTCCTTCATTGCAATATGGCGGGAAAATCAACTCCCACCCCCTTTCACCTGCACTAGTTTCTAAGTCTTTAAATATGCTCC
>NW_004797619.1:171609-172625 GCF_000002075.1 Aplysia californica
GAGCGAAAGTATAGATCAAAGACAAAGTAGTCTGTAGGGACTTACAGCTTCACACAATTTTAGTTGCCATGATGTTTTGACACTGACACATAACAAGTCATGATAAAAAAAATATTCAGAAAAAGCATTAAACAATGTAAAACATACCCAGGAGCTAACATAAACTCTGATCATGTGGGTGTGGGTGTTTATTGTAACAGAAAAGTGGGTTCTGGAAAAAGGCTTGGACGTCAGTTAAAACGGAGGCTCAGAATACTCAGATGAAGCCTAGACGTAAATGTATAGACTGGTACACGCAAATATGAAACCTGAGACGTCCCGAGCAACGTGTGCACGGTCAGCGGGCCACAAATTGCCATTCAGAGGGCATGTTCGCGTGTCCTCTCTCACAATAGCGACGACAGAGCTGCCTACCCTTTGGATTGTACTAAATCGAACCAAGATAACCCTTTTGTGATATTTTCCTATCAGCAATCTCGTTCGTATGTGCTTGAACTTCCAGGTTCTTTTGTTCGGGCTTTGTGACCACAAAGTCGTCTCATTGAGGTGTGCGCTGTCGTACATTCGGACCGACGATGTAAAGTGAGATACTCAACAAATCTCAGGGTAGACAACAATGGAAAGACGCGCGGTCTACATTCAGTCTGAAGCAGCTGCGTGCAGTTGCCGGAATCTATACAAATGGTTGGTGCATTGTGGTTGCAAGGTGCAGATGCCTAGTAGAAACGATAACAACAACACTTTATGGCACGCCCTGAAAATGCTCGCGTATCCAGCAGGTTAGATTAAAGCCAGGGGAGATTGTTGTTGTAGACACAGAGTCAACTTTTCTGTACTTTATTTTCCTCAATAGTCCTTTTAGTGCGTGCTTCTTAGTCGATTTGTGCTCGCAGTTATGGTTTTCGGTCGAGTCAAAGAATTGTCAATGGTCTACTGCACGATAATACAGAACTTTGTATTACCTGCCTAAGCCAATAATGGTTTTCCCCAAGATGCATTCGAAGCAGTACCCCCCC
>NW_004797619.1:172725-174030 GCF_000002075.1 Aplysia californica
AGCAGTGATTATTTGATTATATAGACGCTTCGCCCCTGGTTAGGAGTATTACAACGGTACGTGTACTTCTTTATCCGAGGATGAAATGTGACAGCTGCGTTACACCAGGTGCCCATTGCGGGTGGGATCGGGTTGAATCGATCGCCAAACTCATCGCCTGAAAACAAATGCGGTTGTTTTTGAGGCGCCGAGTCGGGCGATCGGTTGGTGCCACGATAGCCGCTTTGCACTCTCAATCTGACTAGCAACCCAACCTGACCAAACCCGATCGTGCCAATGGGCACCGGGTATTAGGCGAATAGGCTTTCTTCTAAAGTGAAGTCATCCTGCTGTAGAATACTCAGCTTGATTCCAGACATGCGCAGCGAGGATACGAAACTATTTCCTTCCGGATACGGGGTTGGACTTTGCGACTCGAACCATGAGCTCGACGGCGGTGGTTAATGGCGTGAATACGAACGTGATAGTTTGGAGACGAGGAAGAATGTCATCGTCTGGTTCTCTTGGCGGCACGCGCGGGTGGCGTCATCTTCCCGCGCGGCTAACGCCGCAGCGCGGAAACCTTTCGTGCCGCGTGTGAAAGCGTTTCCGCTGGCTGCTTTACATCGCGTGACACCCACTCGTGCGTCAAGATCAGAACGAGGCCGCGGAGATCAGATGTCAACGTGGAGACTAGTTGAGACTGCAGGAGACTCGAACGGAAAACTTCGTCTTTCCGGGGGAGAAACTCTGCTGTAACCTCCGGCTCAGTTTCATTTGTCAGACTGAACTTGTGCTGAGAATATTCTCTCTCTCTCTCTCTCTCTCTCTCTCTCTCTCTCTCTCTCTCTCTCTCTCTCTCTCTCTCTCATCATTCTTACGTTTCGTTAACTGTCGGTTCCTACTCATGTTTGGCTACAATGTGATTTTGCTTAAGGTTGTTTGACGCCGTTGCAGATGTGTTGTGTGGAGCTTCGGAAACGACATGACACAGACTGTTAGAGGCGGTATCTGGTGACTGTGCTGACAAATTGCCTTAAAATTAGCTGTGATGATGTTTGAAGTGTGCATGATCTTTTGCACGACGATGGCTTTTGGTGATGATGGAGTCTGTCATTATTGTATTAGTACTATAATCGTTTGGCTGGGGTTGATAATGTTGAAATGACATAAATAGCTTTAAGCCGATTTTCTATTAAGAGATTTATTTTTCTTTTCTTGTCTTCAACAAACAAAAAAATAAAACAGTTTGCCCCCCTCCCCCCTGGGGGCAGTGCCACTGACTGTAGTGTCTTTAGGCCATTCCCAAAAAGGGGGGGGGGGGGG
>NW_004797619.1:174895-176898 GCF_000002075.1 Aplysia californica
CACCTCCCCGCCCTTGTTTTTAAACTTCCACTTTTTTGTTCATATTATAGCTCATTTTCATCGTGAACTTGTTAGCCTACACACAGCAGAGGCCATGCAGTGTAGAGAACTTGTATGTCTATGGCACTCTAGTTTTCTCTAAAGAATCCAGGGACATAAAACTTTTCACCGCAGAATGCTATGCAGCGCTCATTCCGTGGTCCCTGACCTTCCATCTCCGAGCATGACGGTCCTGGTGTTGTCTCTCACACTTGCCCTCTTTCTCGCGAACCATCGAAGTGCGTGTGTTTCCGCAACCATATTATCTTCTCCCATTTTCTTTGTCCAAAGATTAGAACTGAAATCTTTTTGCCACCAAACTGTTCACTTGTTTTGCCGTTATCAGTACTACGCTCTTCTGTTTCACCTTGATTTCAAGCACCGGTGAGCACCCTTCTTTTCGTGGGATGAAAGGTTTTATTGTATCGACCGGTCAGAAAAAAATATTGTGCTTGCCCTGCGGGCATCTCGAGAAATAGGCATGGGCGTCCACTGCTTTTCAGAAATACAAAATTATGTACTCGAAGGAAGACTTAAGTGGTAAGCACTTTATCCAGGAGCTCGACCGAGACGGTCTAAGTACTTGGGTATAAGAGTTGTTTGAGACTTAATTGGCACTTTATGCTACATAAAAATATAAACTTTTGGGTGACGAGCCCTGGTCTTTTATCGCGTGCAGTTTCAATGATGTGTATTCTTTTCTCCCCTCTCCATCTGTTACAGTCACTTAACGCGCCAAGGACTCTCCATCTCTTTGAATGAAATAAATTTGAAATCTGTTTCTACCTGTGATTTTCCCTTTTGTGCTATGCACTCTTCCTCGCGTTCCTGTTTGGTAATTAAAATACGCCTGTTACAGAAGCCTAGAATTTCTAGGCTTCTATAACAGGCGTATTTATATGTATGTTTATCCTGTTTGCTTGTTGTAGACACCTCGGTATATTTTGTACGACCGTCCTTATAGTGGTAACGGCGAGTTTAGTGTAATTAAGATTTCAGCATAGTGCGGGAGATGTGGACCTTGGATTTTGAAATGACCAAAGTAAAGAAAAATATTCGTTCTCGGTGTTGTCAAGCCGTTTTCAGAATACTCACGCTTTTTTACACTGTCAGTTAAGTGTCCTTCGGACCGACGTGTCAGGGGGAAATACGTTTTTATCCTCGTCAACATAAATGCTAGCACAAATAGAAGAAATAATTTAAAATAACATTGAAAAACACACGTGTCATAAACTAAGTTTTAAGCCCAGAAACAAAAGAGGAGCAGTACTAACGCAGAAATAACTGAACGAGGCTGAAGAAGAAAAATATCTTTTGTTACAATCTGGATACGACAACAAAAGAAACGTAAGTCATAGATCGCCCCTTAACTTCGATTTGTTGAAGAAACCAAAGGGCCTGAAAATGGAAGGTACCCGACTTTCTCGAATCAGCATTATAGGAAGCGAGGTTTACGTAGAAGAAAAGTGCTCACTGCATTACGGCTACAACAATATGGTGTTCAAACAAAACATGTGTTTCGTACTGTCCAGTTCATACAATGTGGTAAGTAATTGGTCGCTTTTAAGGACAAGCGGGCTAACCCAGATTCCAGAAATCTTGACCTACATCAAAAGTGGGCATTGCCCTACCTATATGAGAAGTTTGGTTCCATTGGTGTGTATATTTGTTTTGTTATAGAGAAAACTCTCCTTGTCTTTTAAAGAACTGATCAGGAGTGTGGCTGAAAGACAGCAGTAAGAAGGAGCCAAGGAGTAGCAGTAGAAAGACTGCAGAAAGAGTCAGGAGCTCAGAGGAGGTGGCAAAGGGGGAGGGACAGAACATGTTAAGAGAGCAGCAGGAAAGGAGGTGAAAGGAGACCATTTTAGAGAAGAACAATTTTCCATTCCTGTCAGATTACGAGCTCGTGATCTTTTGAATGAGGGGCAAATTCCGTAACTTCTAGACCACGAGAGCCCTCGGGG
>NW_004797619.1:178237-180105 GCF_000002075.1 Aplysia californica
ACAGACAGACAGACAGACAGACAGACAGACAGACAGACAGACAGACAGACAGACAGACAGACAGACAGACAGACAGACAGGGGGGGGAGCAAAAGGGAGAGGAAGGGAATCCATGTGTTTGTCTGTCAGTTTATACTTGGTACTGGTTGTTTGTGTCTTTGTGGTAACGCCTGATCTTGCTCAAGTGCTGTGAGTGTACGTCTGTTTCAATGTTCATTTGAAAAAGTGGGCTGGGTGGATTGGGGTTGTGAGCTATGCTATACATAAAAGGTACTGTTTACACTGTTTGCTTCTGTCAAGCATCCATACATAAACTACTACTTAAAATTGGTTTCACATGAACGGTTTTTTTTAATGGTGTTTTTAAATCTGTTGCAGTGTATGGTCAGTGCACGATATAGGATGTCTAAAAATATAAAAAGGAAAAGACCGATTTAAAGGTCAGTAGCTCGATTACAAAACTTCAAACAAACAAACTTCAAAAAGGTATATCAAATATCAAATTTTAAACATTTCAATGAAACAAAATGGGTAAAATACCGAACTTTACTTCTTTTAAAAGTGTTTTGATTTCAGGCAAGGCAAGGACAATAAAACAATGACTGCCGTCACATCGGATGAATATTTCCGATTGTGCTTATAAAGTCTAGGAAACGTTTTGGGGTAGACAGAAAGGTTTATTTCGTTGAGAAGGCTTATTCCCAGTAGGAATAGGCCACACCCCACACGTAAAGAGTGGCACTTGCATGGTTGCAAGAAATGTTTAGATCACGACATATTGTCGTACCGTTTTTCGGAAACGATGCGCAAACAATCGAATAGTTTTTTACTCAATGTTAAAGAGTAGCTGTAAAGAATCAACTCAAAACTTTGCCCCGGGGTTATTCAAAATTTCCTTTGGCGTATTTGAGCTTGTCTTGAGAGAATGGTCAACAACTAAAGCATATTACTTAAATAGCCACCACCTTTTTTTTTAAGCAATATCAATTTCGTATTATATAATTTGTTCTTCAATACTCAAAATGGACAACTGGTTCATTTTTAAGAAGTTGTAAAGTTTTAGGTTTCACTCAATTTTTTCTGAGACATTAAAACTTCATATTTTTCGAAGGCGTGGTTGTTTTCATATTGACAATTAATGTGACGTCCTCCTGGTTGAATTTTATTTGCTCCAAGTTTTTGTAAAAAATGGTTCAAAGATTACCCGAGTTATTACACTTAAATTTTATCTCTCTTTTTAGGCTCACTGTATGGTTGTACAGTACCATTAAGAAAGACTGTCATTATCTCCAATTTTGTTTGTTCGGTTTTTTTTTCTCTTTTATCCTTGCTCTTATTCCTGTCTCAGATTCTAACGATGGCTCCGGGGAATACGGACTAGTCCAGGAAAGCGGCATTATGCAAATGGCTGTTATTCCCTCGCTGCCTTGCCTGTTTTTAGCCACGTATCTGGACCATTTGTACTGAGAAGTTTTAAAGAATTCTGTCCTGGAAATCGTGAAGTTTGTTAGTGAAGAGCACAGCTTCCTTGATCCTAGTGCAAACAACACGTAGCGAGAGCGCGAGAGCTCCCACAGCTTTCTGTCTGTCAATGCCTTTTAGCAGCTTACCAGGGTCACAGACCTTTCCTTTTTTTTTTTTTTTTGGTCATCTTTTGTTGTTATGGCCCTCCTCGATTTCGGGAAAGAAAGAAGACGGCGGACGACCTGAATGACGTCCACATAATGAGATGAGTAGAAACGACCGAGCGGTCGGCCTCCTACAGGCCAGCTGCTCATTTACATGGCCTTCCTGGCACAGCTGACCACCTCCCTATCTTTGGTCAGTCAACTTTTCTTCATCACCCTCTCCTCTTCTCCCTCGCCACC
>NW_004797619.1:180585-184866 GCF_000002075.1 Aplysia californica
GGGGGGGGGAGTCCTCGCGACCGATTGGCATATGATCTAAAAGTCTTCTTTTTTTTTCTCCTTTAGTAGAGAGCCACCGGTAGGTCCTACCTCTTTTTTTCTCTCTGTTTATGTCAGTCTGTCTTACTTTTCCCTGCACGAAATTACTAATATTATTAAGTCTTATGGTTGCCATCCAAAGAATGGGAGGATATGTTTAAAAGTGGGAACATGGAATGTGAGAACCCTCTATAAACAATCTTGTAAAAGAAGCAAGTGAGCTGGATATTGATGTTTTAGATATATCAGAGACGAGATGGACCGATGAAGATGTACTAAAGGAAAATGGCTTCATCCTCATACATTCTAGTGGGAGTCAGCATGTACGTGGAGTAAGAATATTTCTAAAAGGTAAGTTTGAGAAACTGATTATGGGATGTTGGCCTGTAGGCGAAAGCAATATCCTACTGAAAATGCAATCAAAATAGTTTAACATCGCAAAACTCTAGACATATTATGCCTAAAGCTCCATACACGATGGTGAAAATATTTAAGAATGTTATGAAGAAATAGATAAGACCCTAAAAGAAGTAAAATCGAATGAAGTACTTGTCATAATGGGAGATCCGAATGCTAAAGTGGGTAAGAGGAAAATACCAAGAATTCACTGGTATCCACAGATTAGAAGAATGTATCAGTATCAGAAGTGGTGAAAAGCTTCTTTCAGCAACCAGCAAGAAGACGATATACCTCTTAAGGTCTAAGTCTAGGTAAGTCATGATAAAAAAAATATTCAGAAAAAGCATTAAACAATGTAAAACATACCCAGGAGCTAACATAAACTCTGATCATAACCTCCTCATTGCAAAAGTTACCATAAAGCTGTTTTAAAGAAAATGGCTTTTTCATAAAACAAACTGCGAGAAATTGAAAACAGAAGAAGAAAAAATGGCGTACCAGATAGAAGTTAAAAACAAATACAAAGTTTTCAGAAATAAAGCAGTTCAACAATTCAGAACTTGTAGCGAAAAGGTAGACGGTAAATGGACAAACTTCAGAGACAGCATCAAATGTGGTGTAGAAAAACTGCCAATAAAAAGAGAACAACGAAATTACCATGGATTGTGTGTTTATGTGTGTGTGTGTGTGTGCGTGTAGGTATTTGTTTGTGTATGTGTGTGTGGTGTCTGTGTTTGGATGTGTGTAGGGGGTGGGGTGGGGTGGGGGTGTGAATCACTAAACCTATGTGCCAGTGCTTGGAAAAGAAGATTAATAATATTACCTATATTTCTTAACTTTCCTCCATAGCTTCTCTTTGTCTTGTCTTTTCGCTGGTCTAGATCGGCATTATTGCTCCGATGTGGTTCGAGTTCATTTTTTAAAAGAAAAGAAGAAAAAACCCCCACCAAAAAACAAAACTAGAAAAAAGATAATTATATGGGCACAATTGGCGTAGCTCTAGTAGAATTAAAACCCAGCTCGTCGAGTACCGGGTAAAGAAGGTATTTGCGGACAGTGCAGTGTCTCCCCCGAAAGCAAATTAAATGCAGTTTCCCATATATAATTATAAGTGTGTGTTAGTATTTTGTTGTTTGTGTGTGTGTTTGTATGTTTGTGTGTGTGTGTGTGTGTGTGTGTGTGTGTGTGTGTTTACATACAGTAGTAGCCCCTCACACTGTGAGGGCCATGTACCGTGTAATATTTTTCTTTCTGTGAACACTTGAGCTGTGCCCATTCGACTTTACTATTCGACATTCATGATTTTTGCAATATTCACAGCTATTCGAAGTGTGGCAGAGCCATTCGAATGCCGTATGATTTTTTAAAACAGATAATGGATTTTCGTTTCATTTTTCTCAAACGTAGAAAAATTGGAGCACATTATATCTAAAATCTTTAAGATAAATATAAAGAAATACTCATTGTTTGATGGTTACGAGACAGTGAAAAGAGAATCCTATATGAGTTATAAAACAATCCTTCAGAGAATATCTCTTACTATTCAATATACACTCATCACTATATGGACAGCTCTAGCAAGGGCACATGACTCTTGAAGCGCAGCGAATGTTTTTTTTTTTTTTTCATGAAGTTAGCTGTCGCAATGAGCTCCCCTAACCCTACTCGAAATTCGAAGCGCTATGAATGGTGACGTGATATCAACACGTTGCACTGTCTGCGACAACCACACACGCTTGCTCAGTGACTGGCGTTGAACAGCGTAAGTCAGACCTGGGCTATCACAATAATATAAGAAAAAACGATTCGACAAGGCGTCGAATTGCGGGAGTTAGATATAAGAAAAACTATTCGACGGCGCTGTGAATACCGGAAGTTAGATCTGGGCTTATGTTATATAAGAAAAATCCATTCGACGGCGCTGTGAATACCGGAAGTTAGATCTGGGCTTATCACATGTAAGAAAATACGATTCGACGGCGGTCCGAATTGTGGAAGTTAGATCTGGCTTAGCTTATATAAGAAAAACCATTCTACGGCGCTGTGAATAGCGGGAGTTAGGTCTGGGCTTATCACGTACATGTATAAAGAAAAAAACATTCAACCGCGCTGTGTATAGCTAGCGAATGTAGAGTAGCGGCACTTAGGTCTGGGTTATGCTTATCATAATATAAGGAAAAAACATTCGACGGAGGTATTCGAATGTCATGAATAGTGAGCTCACGCTTCGAAGCGTCGATGATTTTTTGTTTATTCAAAATCGCACAGCACTAGTGAACACGCCCTGCCGGTAGTTTAGACACCTCGAGTTTGTCCTTGTATTTCTGTGCTTTGGTATCATGTTATTGTTGTTTGTTTCATGAGGTTCAAGGTCAGTCATTCAGTTGCGGGTAGTTGGGGGACGCTTTATGTATGTGGTCTGCTTCTTCTACTCGTTTTCTGTTTTATTTTTACTACGATGTAAGTTTCTTCGTGGCGAAATTTAATTCATAACATGTTAAGATGCCGTGAGTGACATTTATACAACTCAGTAACGAAATATAAGTTCAACACTCTCTGGACGAATGCCAACCTTTGTAAAACATTCTGACAGAAGTACCGTGTTTTAAATTATATGTTCTTCCGACAATATCAACATTCACAAGGTTTCTACCCTAATCCGGATCATCTTAAATTTGAATTGTTTAATACCTTTACTGGAGGGAAGTATGCTTAAAGAAGCATAATGGCTGGTGATCCTTTAGTATTTTCACGAGACATTGTTGTCGGGAATACTGTCCGTCCCCGCCTCACCCCAGGCTGTCTCTTCACCAGCAGGACCTAAGCACGGTTCAGATATCCCAACAAGACCGCATTATGGCTAATCCCACATCATGATAATTGTCTGGAGGCCACTTTTGCCTGTCTCTCTAACAATTTGGGGTTTTGAAGCCCAATTCCTTTATTATCCATTCATGGATTTCCTTCTCCAATTCATTTGGGAAGTTCATGAATCTAATCCGTTAATGAGGTCTTGTTTTTAGAGACCAAACGACGTATACTTACAGATCCTTTCTTGTTATTATTTTTGTTGTTGTTGGTCTTTTATTGTTTTTTTATTTTGGTTTTTTTTGTTCTGTTTGTTTATTTGCTTGTTTGTTGGTTGGTTGGTTTTTACTTCTCAATACTGACGTTCTCTATAGGTCATCGGAGAACGACATCCTTAGGAACATATTTTGCCTTATTATGATACTTCACTTTTAGCAGTGGATTTTTATGTAGGCTCATTTTCTTTGGAATAGCATGCGATATTTCTTATTTTCTTATTTTTTTTTTTTATTGAGGGCGAAAAGGAAGGGGCGGATGGATGGGGGTATGGTATCGGTGTTTATTTGCTTTCCGATCTCTTGTGTATTATGAAGACTTAACATCAGCAATGTTGTACCAATAACACCATGTGAGTAAACATTGGGTATGTAAGGTCCCATTGGAGAACGTTCAACCACTTTCAACCTTGCTGTAATCTCGGGAATCGATAATCATGTTACTCCTCTGATCTCTCTCTCAAACATTGTCTTCCATCTACTCCCCCCCCCCCAAGAAAAAAAGCACCCGAGCGAAAGTATAGATCAAAGACAAAGTAGTCTGTAGGGACTTACAGCTTCACACAATTTTAGTTGCCATGATGTTTTGACACTGACACATAACACATGATACAAGCATTGGACATACCTGTTTCCTTTGTGTAGCCTTCTTTCCATTCCTGTTTTTAAATAATTATGTTAGTTGTCTTGAACTTTGTCCTCGTTTGGTTCAGAAAAGCAACCAATTTAGCCTACGTGTTTCCCTCTCTCAAGAGTCGGG
>NW_004797619.1:184966-187581 GCF_000002075.1 Aplysia californica
GGGAGAGAATGGGTGTTTGGGGGAAGGGGGGTCGGTGGTGGTGTCAGCTTGTAGAACACAGTATTATACTTAGGGAGCCAATGTTTTGCTGTGCATTTAAGCACAAGGTCCTGTGAAAAGTCAGCTGACCGTGAGTTCAGTCAGCTTCCCTGTTATCATTACGGCCTCGTGTTTGTTTTCAGCCAACCGCTTTTAAAGTTGAAAAGCATATTTCGGTTTTTCTTTGTTCCGTTTTGAGCTACCTGCTGCTGTTTTCTTACTCCCGATTCTTTCACTACATTCTCGTCACTTTTATTCACCTCCACCCTTTCCCCTTCATTCTGATCTTTTCCTATCTGCCCAGCACATGTTCATATCAATAAGCATAATGGTAATGAGATGGGTTGGTGGGTGTTAATTTCGTTTGCATGCCTAGAATTCGAGTCACTGTCGCCAACACGTCGTATTAGCGTTGGAAATAAAACTCCCTCAAAACAGAACGATATAATGGATAACACGCGGGAAAATGCGATTTCCCTTGAATACTCTACTGACCATAAGATCATGCAGGTGGCTTTTCCAAGGACAGTGCTATGGACAATTTCATGCTCACGCACACCCGCTCAGGACTATAGAAGACACATATATTATGTATATATGGAAATTTTCCCCTGCACAATGGCCAAGATTGATGCATTCGAATAAGTACTGAATACAATATGATCCGATCCAATGGCTATGCCTTTATTGTGGCATAGTTGACGTGACTAATTCTAAAAGTGAAATTACCAGTATATCGAATTCCATATGTCATGAATGGTCCGTGTGTCAGTTTTTTATAAGTGTAAGTTCCCTTTACTCGAACGTTGTTTATCTTTATGAGCAAAAATTGTACTGAAACGACTGTTACCAGGAGCATGCGTTTGGTATAGATTCTTTCCACCTTTTGATCTCGACGTTACTCATGCAGTGACTCAAACGCCGAGGCGCCCACAGTCGGTCCTCTTGCCGTTTCGTTTTGTCCTTTTAAATCGGAAAGAGATTTGCCGGAAATAAGGAGTGTCTGGCATTGATCCTCTATCCTGGAATGGACTTTCTAATCTGTCGCGAGGAACTCATGTGTGTTTGATGGAATTGTCAATTTCTTCACGCCGCTGTAAAACCGTCGTTAGAAGCAGTGATTCTACCATTAAAACGTATGCTGAATTAGGTCCGACTCCTGTAATGAAGTCTCGGAGTAGTGGGCACTGATTGTGCCGTGTCGGAACTCGTATTTTGCACTCCCACGCTGAGCAATTTGGATCAAGCTCAGCCCAGACCTCAAAGCATCATCGCTTTCCTATAAACTACCTACCATCAAACCGCTTTCCTCCACATGACGTTAAATGACCATCAAGAGGCCATTAACTCGAAGGACGTGTCCAGGGAGCTGACAGAGGCATGGAGGTCACTTCAGAGAGCTAGCAGTCAGAACCTTTTGTCTGGGGTCGACCTGTGTATTGTCGCCGTTATCTCCCGTAGGCAAGTTTTGTCCACTGTAGGCTGGCTAATGGCCATCGGTGTCAATGAGCCGTGCGAAGAGCCAGCACAAACTGCAGGATGTGGTCTTAGTGGCTCACAATGGCACAATATCCGGGCAGACTGTGACCGTTTTTGTCCAACATTAACGAAAGTATGAGCACCGGTGGCAGAGAAGAAAGGGGAAAACAGATTGATATGCATGGGGATATTGCAGCTTCATCCCCTGTGGTGGATATGAAGAGAAAAGGTGCAGTCATGATTCGACGTCTAAAGTGCCGGGGCTGTGCTTTAGTGCAGCGCTTTACGAGACGCTTGGGTTTAAGGCTTTTCCATGAATATCCGCTCTTTGAGTGGGGTTGGGTGTTTTTTTTTGTTGTTTTTTTTTTGGGGGGGGGGATTCTGTTTTGAGTGAGATTCCATTTCAGCAGTTCAATCTTCTGCTTATACATCAAGTCCTTTTTAGTCGTTTAATGTGTTTTGTGCACGACACAAGAACCTTTGTCTAGTTGCACAAAGACGTTTTTGTAGCATCATTATAATTTTGTTCTCTACAGCCCATCCAGTCTTAGACGTGGGAAAAATCCTGGCTTTGTAGTTCTGGAGGCCTGGAAATGGTTTATCCAGCACGTTCACGGCCTCGAATGCAATTGAATAGTGTCAGTCTTACACAGATTTTGTGATTTGTCGAAAAGTCTGCCCACCTTGGTGAATGCATGTACATGTTATCACAATTCAGCGTTGTTTTTAAAAGAGATCTCTTCCATCTCTTGTGTGTTATACTTGATGTCCGTATTGCTGTCAGCCGCGTCCAGCTGCCGGGGAGGGGGTTGGGGGAGGTAGGGGGATGGTTGATATCTTCTGCTTCTTTATTTTTTGTGCTGTAGGAATATTTTAGACTAAAATTATTGTCTCTACTCTGATTGTTTCATAAGGCATAGAATGTTGTTTCATAATCAAGTGTAGTTTTTTTCGGTTGGTGTCTTTTGCTTTTGTTATTAGGTTTGTTTTTGTTGTTGTTGTTGTTGTTGTTGTTGTTGTGATGTTGTGGGGGTTTTGTATTTGTGTATTTGTGTGTGTGTGCGTGCGGGTGCGTACGTGTGTGTGGGGGGGGGGGA
>NW_004797619.1:187709-188855 GCF_000002075.1 Aplysia californica
GAGGGGGGGGCTTTTCTCTGTTGTTTCTGTCTGTTTATCTTGGTTTTCCCAGCACTAATTGATCTTTATTATGTCGGTGTGCCTTTATTTTCTAAGACAATACTAAATTGAAGGAAGAGGGGGGCCGGATTTTAAGATCCCGCTATACGTGTAAAGGGAGATGAAAATATTTGAAATAATGCGTTTTAGAAAGCTCGGCCCACAAACAGGATATTATAATTACATACTCCTCCCGCAAAGGTCAGAATTCTCCTCCCCGGTCTCTCACATTATCTTCATGTAGACGGAAGTTGCTGTGATGCAGTGCAGTTCTGCTTTCCTAAAATGTTTCATTATCAATGAGCACATAAACCAGACCGTTTTTCAGGGGCCTTTCGATTACACTGTGTGTGCTGTCCGCTTCCATCTGCTTATGTCCTTTTTCAAGGTATTTGTGTTCGACAAATTTGTTCGATCTGGTACAAATGTCGCTGACTGCATTTGACAAGATAGTGTTGTGGTCTGATAAGTACAACTTGTATATACATGTATTTATACATAATCTGATCCTATCCCCTGGGTTTTGTGCAAGCTTTTTGTAAGATTCTTTGTCCTATCTCGCATACATCACATTGGTCCTTCCGAGACACATCCAACTACAGGCTGCTTAAAAAATATCTCTCTAAAGTCGTCTTGGACAATGTGTGATTTTTCATATTTTCTTGCGTACTCACTATAGAGGCCTCCAAGGCTTTGAAAATGTTATTCAAGATATACTTTGCCTGTGTTCTGTCTGTAGTAATGGGAAATGGGAAAGCAATTTCGTCAAGTTTGTCAAAGAATTATGTATCGCAAAAGTACTTGTCCTCTTCTGCTCTCTGGTAATATGACAATCGTGGAGCTCCTATCTCAATGCCATGTGAACTGTCTTTGCAACAGTCACAAATAACCACTGTCTGAGAGCAGTTGTGTACAAACTCATTGTTTTGCATACAGGTAGAATGTCACCGGAAATTTTGTTTCAGATAGAGCTGGAGGGTTGAAGCTGAAGATTCGTTGAAGAGAGAATCGTCGGTGTGAATTTGTTTATGAGTTGCTGATCTTCGGCACTTTTATGACCTTGTGTTGCTATTGCCGTAAAACTCTTACTAAAAATAAGGTGGGGGG
>NW_004797619.1:189087-190143 GCF_000002075.1 Aplysia californica
GGAGAGAGAGAGAGAGAGAGAGAGAGACAGACAGACAGACAGAGAGAGAGAGAGAGAGAGAGAGAGAGAGAGAGATCGGATAATTGACCCGAGGTCGACGTCATCAGCAGGTGGTTTTGAAAGGCGATCAGAAACAAAGCCAGAATCACACTGGGTCACACGTCTCACATGGCCTTTATCGTGGGCTGCTGTTATAATAGTCATGGTGTGTGATATACCCACGATTTCACGCACTGTCGAGCCAGGCTCCTGAGTAGGTTATGGCGTTGTGACATTTCTCTGTATAGCAGCGAAATCCCTAAAGACAACGCGACCTCAGTTCTGGGGCTTCACTAAGTACTGCGCTGCCAGGCGATTGTGTTCAAGTGGCGGGGAAAGTGAAACAACGTTTGTGTGGAAGCAACAAATACACCGGAAGATTGGATAAGGGATTATCTAGAGCCTTGGGCCGAAGTTGCTACGATGTTTCCCGAAATAAAGAAAGAAAGACTTGTATGTTACAGTCTTTATATTGTCGTTTTCCTGTCTCCTGGCACGTTTTCAGGCGTGTACATTTTGATGAGGAAGAGGGAGTTTTTCTGCCCCCCTCTGCTATTTTATTTTGTGCTTACACAACATCATGCATACCGACAAACATGCTATGCTGACAGGCCAACGGATTGGTGGATGTATTGCTTTCTGTATGAATGATTGTATGTCAAATGATATCTTCTTTGAACAGAAATACGAATTGATGGATGGACTAGTTGATTTTTTTAGTTGAAAAGAACGAAAAGGGGAAAATATGATGCATAAATATAAGAATTTGATTCTCCGTATTCCACTTTCTTTACATTGAATATAACAACAATAATAGGCGGGGAAGCATGGAATAACTCAAAAGTGCTCAAAATACACACCATCTGTACATTTGTGAATCTTTGGTCACGAATGGATAGAGAACGATTTCGGTCTTTGGGTCTTTTGGAATCGTGTGACTTATATTTTGGCATCTGAGTCGTGGTGCTTGAAAAGAGATTTTTCTGTCATCTGCTTTCATCTCCACTCCTCTCCCCC
>NW_004797619.1:190597-194710 GCF_000002075.1 Aplysia californica
AAGTTCTTTTGCGGGAGCGGGGATTGTGTTGTTGTTGTTTTTTTGTTTTGTTTGTTATTGTCTTTCATTTTATCTTATTTTAAATTGTTATTTAGGTATTACTTTATTCGATTATTATTTATTTATTCTTTCAATCATAAATTTCATTTTGGAAACCAAATCTTTTGAACAGTTAAAAATAATTTATCTATTTGCAAAAATAACCTTGCAGGATACACTGATGTACCTGCCATTTAAGGTTTTTGATTTTCCAAGTGACCACTGACTTGGTTTACACAGATTCATTCCTCCGTGTTTCTCCAAGTGCTCTCATCAAAATTTAGGATTTTATTTTTTAAGTCCACGGCCAGAGGGACTACAACGTTTTTGTGGGGAAAGGAGGGGGGGGGGGGCATTTAAAAAAAAAAAAGCTCTGTGGAGTGTAATCTACTAAATGGCCCAGTACTTTGTGTCTTTGGCCCCGTCAGAGTTAAAGAATTAATGGTTACCTTTTGGATGAGTAATGCCAAGTGGTTTCAATGGGTTTCATGAAGTAGCACGGGTCAGGTTTGCTTGAATATCAGGTCAGTTTTTTAAAATATGTTGTTTTATTGTTGTTGTTGTTGTTTGTTGTTTTTTTTGGGGGGTAGATATTTTCCGAAACTTGGATCAAAGCTATCAGGGTATGCCTCTAGTATTTCCTTTGCAGTTATTCTTTGAGTTGAATTGAAAAAGTTCCTCAAAGCAGAAAGTAGGATAGTAAAAAGACGTACATGACAAAATAAACATCGAATTAGAACATCGACGAGGGCTCTCGTGGTCTAGAGATATCATACCATGTTTGCCTTTCATTCAATAGGTCCAGGGTTCGAAACTTGATAGCGACCCAAAAAAATGGTTTCTTTAAAATTGTCTTCGTTCACCTCCTTCCATGTTGTCTCGTCATGTTCTGCCATCTACTTTCATCTCCCCCCCCCCCCTAACCCCTTAACCCCTCACAACCTCTCCGTTCCTCTGGGCTCCTCTCTCCTTTACTCCTGGCTCTTTCTGACTGCTGTCTTTCAGCCACACCCAAGCTCCAAGGAAAGGTAAGATCCAACACCTAGCCTACTCGGATATGGGCTAAAAAGTCTCGGCGGTCCCGTGTGCAAGTTGCGCACGTTAATGTAAAATCCATCAGTGTCCTTAGAGCAGGCTTCGGGCGCCACCAGGGCAAAGTTTCAAATTACTACCAAAACTGAAAATTATACTCTAGTCGGTATAAAAACCTGTAAAGTGTTACAAGTGCCATAAAACTCTTACTAAAACTAAATAAAATAACTGTAGAGTAACTTTGAAATCGGAAACGTGGCTACCTGAAGGCAAGGGGTCCTACTATATAGGAAAAATGGCCACAAACGTAAAAATCAGTTGCACTGCAGGTTGAAGAACTAGCAAGAACTCTAGATTCTAGATAGCCAAGATAATCTATCTCTAGATATAGATCTAGATGTCTATATAGATCTAGATATATGTAGATTCTCGATCTAGATCTAGATCAGATATAATTTAAATTCAGGTTAGATCTAAAATAAGTAACACGTAAAAATTACTACGCGGGGTACTTGGGCCTAGTGTGATTTAGTGCAAACGGGACCGCAATTGTACAGGAGTGCTCAACCATAGTTTATTATTTATCTTACCAGGATCCTTGATTGGCATCGAGTTTAGACTTAGAAGCTGATACTTGATCTAGATGTCTACAATAATGGCATCGAAATGGATGAATTAATTAATTACCCGAAGAATGTGTAGGCTACGGTAGCCTTAAACCCCATTCACTACTGCTCTGTTGGGCTACGCAGATTCCTCTTTCCTCAGTGTACGCCTTAATTTCAATTCTGGCGGAACGGCTTTTCTGAATTTGTGTCCTCTGTGGTGTTGCCATCTCTGATTTCATTGAGCAGATGGTCAAAAAGTTCCTGTGACATTCTGCAGTAATTCTGGAACTTGCTTTCGTCTTCTCTCAGTTCGGACATCAATATTTCGTAGGTCCCCCACTCCTCTCTTTGTTTATTAATAGGATGAACCCAGATTCTTGCCTTTCTTTTCGATTGTGTATACTTTGTATACAAATTATAGATTTCACTCGCTTCCAAAACGTCTGAAAAATCTGCATCCATGACATCCGAATCAGAAAAACCACAACGCTAAGAAAACAACCGTCACTTCACTCACAAGGCCTATCACTATCACTATTATTATTGATTCTGTCACAACTAGGCTAGATCTAGTCTAGAATCAAACTGTCAAAAAGGAACTGAAACTAAGACATGTCCATTGACATTGTCACGTACGTCTGGTTAGTCTAGACCTATATTATAAGGCCTATTCAACCCATCAGAGACAATGCTGATGCTGATAGTTTTTGGTGATAGTATCTGTGACACATAACACACTGGGCTAAAAATAGCCTTGCTTTCGCGCAGCCGCTCTAATGAGCCTGGCCATGATTTGACGCGGTGGACAAGGATCGTTTTCAGTCGGCTCTACACCACGTAACGCAACAACTTCGTACATTAGCCTGGCCTGGAAGCGATATTGTTTTGGTGGACGCGTAGACTAACAGAAAACTCCACTTCGCGTTCACGACTATTTTTCAAGGCATCAGTTTAATTGCCGACCAGCTTAAACGTATGCGTTGAGGTCACGCTGAGGGTGCTCGGCATGGCCGACAGACCTGGGATATTTTATTTTGTACATGTATAAAACACTAGGAGGGAAATTAAATAAAAGAAACAATTGATCACACTGAGAGGAAGGAGTAGGACAGTATGATTTTTTTTACGAAGTGACTATTTCTCCGAACGTTCGGAGAAATAGTGCCGATCTTTATTTCTCCAAACGGTTTCTGGCTTCCGGTCTCGTGATTTTTTGCCTATTTGCGAGAGTTCGGCGCCAACTTTCATTCTGCCATTCTGCGAGGTCTGGGAAGGAGCAAATTTTTGGGTCTAGATCTATTTCAATTTTCAAAAACGTGAAAAACAAAGGTTTCACAACAGAATGAAATCAAAATTAAAACAGCCCATAAACAACCACAAAAATTAACAAATAAGGGCCTGTGTCCACCTGTCCGAAGAAGATTGGCTGTTTTAACCATAAATGTGCGTAATTAAAATTTAAAAAAACAACTGACAGGATATTAGATGTAAATTATGGAATCACACACAAGGGGCCTGCCCGTGTCAGTACATGTAATCGGTTTTGGTGGAACGCTGTAACATAACTTATTTAAATCTAAATACATATGTATATATATATAATCTTTTGAAGATAAGAACATCAAATTGAATGACGTTGCACTTTACAAAACTCCCCTCCCCCCTTCCCCAACAAAAAAATATTATAGAAAAACAACACATCAGAGCAAAAATAAGAAAAAGAATTACACACCAACAAAATAAAACACCACAAAGAGGGAAAAATAAAAGAGGAACAGCAATACAAATCGTATGTAACAGTAACGTATTCAACAAATCAACGTGGTGACAACAAGTGAGAAAGAGACGAAGTGAAGCTGAGTGAACTTTCTTTCAAAAGTAAAGAGGATTGGTTTATTTTATTTATTTATTTATTTATTTATTTATATATTTATTTGAATTTTATTCCCCGATTCGGGGACCCAATAATGCCAAAAAATCGAGCCACGATTGATTGGTCGCGACGGCGACAAAATAAAAGAGATGCTAGTTTTATGTGTCGTTATCAATAACCCTCCATAGATCTAGGTCTAGATCTAGACAGCACACGAGTGAACACAACACATTAAGTTTAAGAGAAGCACCCTTCTTAGGCAACACGTCATATCTGTAGCGAAAAACTGTTTGGAATTGTAGCATTTCTTTATATAAATATTTACTGCGGACATTTTTGGACCGATTGAACCTTATTGTATCCGAACAATCTTTGGTAGGCCTATAATATAATTAAAGTTCTACATGTATATCCGAAATTTGCGGGAAAGGATGTGATTTCAGTGTCCGGAGAAATAGTGCCCAGCTTTATTTTCCCGAACGTTCGGAGAAATAGTGCCCAGCTTTATTTTCCCGAACGTTCGGAGATATAGTGTGGTAGAGGTACAGGATTGGCTAGTGA
>NW_004797619.1:195863-197144 GCF_000002075.1 Aplysia californica
CACACACACACACACACACACACACACACACACACACACACACACTCACACACATACACTCACAAACGCACACGCACATACACACACACACACTCACAAACACAAACACGCGCGCGCGCGCACGCGCAAGAGATGGGGTCAGAAAGTGGAAACGAAAGCATGACTACAAAACATTATAAAAGGGCAGGAAAGTAAGTTAAAAGGATACATTTTAGAAAATAAATGTTTCCAACTCTGTCAAGTTTCGAACCCGGACCTATTGAATGAGAGGCGAACACCGTACCTCTAGACACCCCACCCGCCAAGCCAAAAAAGAAAAAGAAAAATTAAATTTAAAAAAATAATAAAATAATAATTCTCCTTCACCTCTTTTTTGCTCTCTAATCAAGTTCTGTTATCTGCTTTTGTCATCTCTTTCTGCCCCCTCCCCCTTCCCTTTGTCCCCTCCTCTGGGTTCCTGACTCTTTCTGCTGCCTTTCAACTGCTACTCCTTGGCTCCGTCTTGCTACTATCTTTCAGCCACACCCTTGATCTTCGAGTAGGTACACGTTAAAGATCCCTTGGTGGTCCTAAGATCAATTATAAGAGTATGTTTGTGCCGCCATTCGAGCAAAATCCAAAATTAATTATACCACACTGAAAATATTCATATGACCTTATGCAGTTTTGAGCGTCGTAAAACACTTTGGGAAGTTGTTTGAGGATTTTTCAAACTTCTCCACCCTCTTGGCTCGGCCCTATTGGAGATATATCTAACTCTGACAGTTTATTTGTGAGGTACGGCTTAATTAACGTAAACGTTAATAACCTTATAGTTCTCAACTCCTTTACGCTATTCCACTGAAGAAAAAAAATCCGCTAATTGGCAGATGATGGATGAGCTCTCGAATGTTCAAGATGATTAATTTGTCCAAATCGTTGGCCAACCTTGAGGGTTTGACACTACAAGAATATTGATACACGCATCATTCTCTCAGTCAAATGAATTAAATTCCTGTCGTGTCATCTAGTGATCTTTCTCTTTTCAACGCTACTGTAGATCCATGTCGACCCTGTGTAGGATTTCGACCAATTGTAGCAATAAATCTGATCCGTTAATATTCAACAAATTAGTCAAAAATAAGTTGTAGAAGAATGTTTTTGCCTGTTGCACTAGACGTACATGTTTTTGGGTTGTTGTTTTTTTTTGTTTTTTTACTTTTTAACTGAGAACGATAGAGGATTGTTTTTAAAAACTTGCATACTGTATCAGACGACACAGTCTGCCTGCCTGCCTGCCTG
>NW_004797619.1:199244-200546 GCF_000002075.1 Aplysia californica
AGAGAGAGAGAGAGAGAGAGAGGGGCACAAAGATAATGACAGAATGACATACAGAGACAGACAGGCAGGCAGAGGTCGAAAAACAGAGAGAGAACAGAGCGTCTATGCGTGTCTTTGAGTGTGTTTGTATGTGTGCCAACGTGTTTGTCTTTTTCGTTTGACCTGGATGCATGTCGTTAGACCTCGCATCAGCCCCGTTCCGCTTCGACAGATTAAGAATAAAAATCTAGCCCTTTGAAAAAAATATCTCAGTGTTCTAGCCAGGCTCGTGCTGTCTTGCTCTCTCGCTGCTGTTCAAATTCAAATGCGCTCTCCGAGCCTTTTCATGTATTTCCTGTTGACTTCAAATTGAAAAAGGAAAAAGGAAAAAGAAAAAAAAAGAAACGTTTTTATTGATATTGTACAAGACTAGAAAAAAGTAGCACGTGGGTTGAAATTCATTTGGATATGAGTGTCTTTGGGTTTTTTAAAATGCTTTGATTAGACGATTAGAGGTTCTGTTGTTTCAAGACAAGGTCCACTACACACTTGCACAAAAGAGACATGTATCTCTTCGAATTGTGGGACAACATGCTCGGATGCAATACTGATAATGAAAGTGACAAGGAAAGAGAGTAATGCTCAAGGTATAACATAATACAAGAAGGTATAAAATAAAACGAACCAGCAGTAAAATGAATACGGGTACATTTTTAAACACTTAAGGTCCTGTTTGACCGGAAGTGCAATGCTAAACTGCTCCATTATGTATGGTGTCAATATAGCTACACAATGCTATGTTAAAAGTATGTTGTGATATGAAACGGAGCTAAATCTAATTTGGGCATATTGTCCCCCATGGATGAGGAGGAGGAGGAGGGGGAAGGGGAGGAGGAGGAGTAGGAGAAGCGCCTTGTCTCAGTTTCCTTTCTGTCCGGTTTCCTTTAGATTTATTCAAATCACTGCCCTGCCTTCATGACAGGGTGGTTGAGGGTGCTGGTCGGTTCTGCTGCTTTACCTGTCTATCCGCCTCTTTCCCCAGCGATATCTCAGGTTCAACTGTGTAGATGCGCTTTTTTAACCCCCCAAGATTTCAAATAGTAATTCTTATTACTCTGATTTTGTCCAGAACGGGTTTACTTAGAAAAATAAGATAACTCCGTAATGAGCCTAGTAGGGGAGCGTCGAGCGAGTGAAGAGGGAAGGAAACCGATCGGTCGTACGATTACCCAAAGTCTGAAAGGGGAATAAAAATAAATAAGGCCATGAAAGAAAAGCTGAAAAGTGGGCGGAAGGCTGTTTGTGTGTAAAGAGGAAGGGGGG
>NW_004797619.1:201381-210309 GCF_000002075.1 Aplysia californica
AATCTCCTGGACAAACCTCTTTGTCTTTCAAATTGTGTTAATGCCTAGCATGAATGCTATTTATTATTATTATTATTATTATTATTGTTGTTGTTGTTGTTGTTGTTGTTATAAATACACCCTCTAGTAACTTGTGTGTTAAGGAAGGGACAAACTGGAGTACTGGTGTGTTTTTAAAATTTATTTCTAGAGGGAAAAAATCATTATTTAAAAAAAAATCATTTTTGGGGTATTTTCCCGGTTTTTCCTCCCCCTTTTTTTGACGGGGGTTTGGGGTGGGGCGGGAATGGCGTGGGGCGGGAATGGCGTGTTAAGGCGGATAAAACTCAAGGAAAAGAGGCACGGAGAGGTATCAGCAAGTTTAAGTACGGGGTCTTTTAAAAAAAGGACCAATTTAAGGGGCAATAACTCCCTTATCTTTGGATCAATTTCCATTTAAAAAATTGAAGAAATACAGACTTCAACATAAGTTAAGGACCACTTGCAAACATTTTGAGAGGTCCTCTTGGGTCGAACTGCACATAGGCGTTCTTGGACTGATCCAGTGGCTTGATGGGGCAGCCTCAGGTGGACAATGACAGTGTGACACTGCAAGCCTTCTTGCAACTTCTCTGGCTCCAACTTCATCCTGCAGCCATGCCATAGCTCTGGTACGACCAATCAAAGGCTCTCAGCTTTTGTCTCGGTGGTATGTTGATGGAATACTGGATTTTGCGATAACGGCGGCGTATATTACCACCAGAATGAGCACAGTTCGAGACCGTACGTCCGTTTGTGACGTGCACCAGAAAATTTAACTGAGGAATGTCCGTGGTGGAGTCGATAAAAAGCAGCAAATTTGGCTAAACTTCCCCAAGGATTTCCGTGCTGCACGTGATGGTTTTGCCACTTTAGGAAGCTTTTGCCGTAGGCACTGGTAACCCATTAACTCTTTCAGAGCAAAACGTTTTGAAACATTCCTTTCTGTCTTTTTTCGGATAAAAAAAAATCTGGGCTGTCTGTCAAGATGGTCCTTAACTTATTTTGAAGTCTGTAAAATTCAGCCATGCGGACATAAGATTTGTGAATATGAAAGAAGTCAACCAAAACATTTGAAAAATATGAATTTTAAAAAGTTTCTACCAAAACTGAGTGAAACGCAAAACTTGCAACTTCTTCAAAATCAACCATGTTAGTCCTTTTCGAACACTCACTATTTGAGATTTTAAGAACAAATTTATGTAAATTTGATATTGCCAGGGGAAGTGACGTCTATTTAAATGTCCAGGTGTTGATCATTTCTCTCTCTACAAGCTCCAATATGCCACTTGAAATTTTGAATAACCCCATGGCATGTTTTTGGGTCTATTCTTTTGACGTCATGTTCAACATTAAGCTTACACTCTTCGATTGTGTGTGGTTTGTTTCCGTAGAATCTGCCCCTAAAGAAAAAGAGGTAATAATTGAAACGGCTCAAGTTAAGGGGAATGTGATGATCTTTCATTTGTTAACCCTCTGCTTATTAGGTGTTTTCAAAACCCTTCTTACAACCACACAAGGGCGACTCTTGACACGTGGGTGTGGTCCCATGCCACTGGAACCAGGGCTCTACAGCATAACACATTCTCCTCAAACTTTTACAAAACTTTCTCAGCACAATGGGATGTTCATCTGATGTGACTGTTGTGGTTTTGCCGTCCTAATGGTAACCAAAACAGAACATGCCGATCGCGTTTTCGGATCTGAACATTGTTAAGAAGTAACATTTTGCATTTTACCAAATTTTTGTTGACATTTTTTAACTTAAATACTTCTCGAACATGTTGAATGATTTTCTTCATGGTTGAATATTTTTTGTTCGAAGTTTCATTAAAATCAATGCTAAAATGACCGAGTTGTTGCCCTTTAAGTGGGTCCTCTTCTTTTTTTTGGACACCATGTATAATTATGCATGAGGTTCATTTTGACCCTTTTTGCGTATGAAGACATGTAACGTTGATGGACATGATGAGCTATAGAAAAGAAGAAGAAAGAGAAGGAGGAGGAGAAGAAAAAGAAGAAGAGTTCA
This sequence comes from Aplysia californica, assembly GCF_000002075.1. Classification (NCBI taxonomy): domain Eukaryota; kingdom Metazoa; phylum Mollusca; class Gastropoda; order Aplysiida; family Aplysiidae; genus Aplysia; species Aplysia californica. Next base: position 203,429 of record NW_004797619.1, read on the forward strand.
CACAAATATCGAAAGGGGGGAGATGGATTTTTTGGGAAAGGATGTAGATAGGGAACACGAAAATAGGCGAAGTGAGACGAGATAACATTTTATAGCCTGTTACCTTTGACATCCCCATCTGTGTGCGCAGGTGTGTTTGCATTGCGATAAATAGATAAATTATGTAAATGTGGTCATCAACGAGAACGAGATCTGATTTGCATGAAGAGAAAGCTTTACGCATAAGAAGAGAGAGAGAGAGAGAGAGAGAGAGAGAGAGAGAGAGAGAGAGAGAGAGAGAGAGAGAGAGAGAGATATTGGGTTTATTGAGGATACTTCAGGTCAGTCTTTCTAAAGAGAAAGATTATTACGCCCAGCATAGGGCGCGACCCTTTTACATTTATAAATTATGTTATATTCCTATCAATAAAATGGAAAGATAAGATGATGGGGAATATGACACGGAGATTGGCCCTATAACATTTCTTTTCTGAAGATTGAACTTTGAACGACCTCGTATCTATCTTGCTTCGAATGCTGCTCCATAATAATATTTAAATATTTGTTATATTTAATACATCATAGTGATTATATTGATTATTACTGTTACTGATGATGATGACGTTAATGATGAAGATGATGATAATGGATGATAGTTATGATTATATCATGATCCTGATTATACTTACTTACTTTACTTTTACCTTTTCCGTCCTCTGGTATCCTTAAGATGGCGAGGGGATGTGCATGTTTCGGTCCTGTGCTAGGTGTGTAGCGTCTGTGATAGATATGTTTTGTTGTTCTGGGACCTTTTTAACCCTATCCAGCCAGGTCTTTCTTGGTCTTCCTCTTGATTTGAAGTCTGATTCTAGGGTGTTGTAAGCTCTAGGCGCTAGTTGTTTCTGGGGCATTCTGGTTAGATATCCAAACCATTTGACTCTTTGACGCTCTATGAATTTTATTAATGGTGGTATTCCAGTTTGTAGACGTATGGTTTTGTTTCTTATGCGGTCTCTTCTGGTGACGTTGATGGTTTTGTGGAGACACCTCATTTCGCATGCATTGATTTTTCTTTCTTGTGCCTTGTTTAGAGACCATGTTTGGCACTGGTATGTTAATCTTCATATGAAGATGCTATGTTTCATAAATAAGAATGTTGAGTTTCCCTTGGTTTCTGCTGACCTTCATTACTTCTGTTTTTGAGATGTTCAGGTGTTTACATTCCTCATTTAGTTTTGTGGTGTGTTTTTTTATAATTCCTCTCCATCTGTATTTAATATACTCTGGTCATCAGCAAATAGAAGCTCGTTCAGTTCAGTGATGTCATTTGCTGCTTTCTTGATCTTATCCATGTAAGTGACGAAGAGAAGCGGAGAGAACACACGTTTGTCTCACCCCAGACCTGATGGGGAACCAGTCCTTCTGTTGATCTTTCGCACATAGGCTGTTTTTATGTAGTGCCATGATGTTCTCCACCAATTTATTGTCCTCTTACACCACAATCCTCTAAGTTCCCAAAGTAGACCTCTGTCTACCTGGTCAAACGCCTTTTCCTGATCCACGAAGGCGATAGTAATAATAATAATAATAATAATAATAATAATAATAATAATAATAATAATAATAATAATAATAAATAGCATTTGTATAGCGCATATCCCCGCTCAACAGCAGGCTCTATGTGCTTTACTCTATATCATTACCCCAGCAGACCATAGAACACTCCGAAACATTCTCAGCTTCCCGGGAAGCATACAGTGCAAGCAGCTGATTAGGCGCTCAAACACTAACAAACTGACAAGATCTTTCGCTGTCTATATTAAGGTCTTTGTTATGTGCAATGGCAGTAACACACAACTGTCTTAAAGAAACAATTGCGTCATTACTGCCCCGGCCTTTTCTGAAGCCAAACTGGGATTCACTGAGTTGAGTCTCTACAATTGATCTCGTTCTCATTTCAAGTATCTTGGCAAACATTTTGCCCACATGGCTGCCCACGTGGCTGAGAAGGGATATTTATTTGATCATGATTATAATAGTAATTGTATTTCTAATAAATAATAATAGTAATAATAGTAATAATAATAATAGTCGTAGTCATAGTAGTCGTAGTCATAGTAGTCGTTGTAGTCATAGTCGTAGTCGTAGTAGTAGTCGTAGTAGTAGTCGTAGTAGTAGTAGTAGTAGTAGTAGTAGTAGTAGTAGTAGTAGTAGTAGTAGTAATGATCCCGATAATAGTGGTGATGATGATGATGATAATAATAATAGAAATGATAGTAATAATAATAACAACAACAATAATAACAACAACAACAATAATAGTAATATACTGATAGCGATAAATGTTATTATAAAGGATTTATTTGTTTCTTCACTTGAAAACAGGCTGCTATAATAATGTGCTCTAACATTTATTATTACTTCTCCCGGTTCCATAGAGCACTGAAACATACCAGATGTCTTTGAAACATCCCGTGAAAGCTTTCATTCTTGAGACCCTCAGACACTGCACAGTAGTACGAGAACTTGCATTGCTAAAGCTGGCCACCCATTCACACTTGATTGAAGAGAGGAAAATAAGTGTCATTCCCAAGAACACACACTGGTGACTGGAAAAGGTCCGAACCCTCGATCTTTCCCATGAAAGTACGTCGGTGTAACCTCAATGTTATCAACGATGTAGTATTCTGATTCAAGAAATATTATTAGGCAAGGTGGTTGTTGTTGTTTGGTTTGAACGGATGTATTTTTTTCCTCTTGCGTTTATCCCCTATCCCCTATCATCCCCCCCCCCCCCCACTCTCTCTCTCTCTCTCTCTCTCTCTCTCTCTCTCTGTCTGTCTGTCTGTCTGTCTGTCTGTCTGTCTGTCTGTCTGTCTGTCTCTCTCTCTCTCTCTCTCTCTCTCTCTCTCTCTCTCTCTCTCTCTCTCTCTCTCTCTCTCTCTCTCTCTCTCTCTCTCTCTCTCTCTCTCTCTCTCTGTGTGTGGGGGGGGGGGGGGGTTTGCTCCTGTTGCTGTTGCTATATTATTATTATTCTTTTTTCCCAGTACTGGTTTCACCGGCGTCTGGGGTGAAATAGTTTGGCATTGTGTCCATTGAACCAGAAACCAATCGACCCTTTTCCTTCGGTCTCTCGGATAGCCGGTAGTTTAAATGGAGCACCTTTGTTTTTCTTCTAAGAAATCAGTGGAATTTCCCTTTGGCTGTGTCAACAGAAACAACGCGACACATCCTGACAAAAGACGTGTCGGTTGGAAAGCTGCTTGCTGCATTTAAGCCGGGCCGTGTTGTGACTAATCAGCCACAGGCCCAGCCGGAGCTTTTAAAAAATCTAATTTTATATTGGGATTAAAAATATGTTGTCCTATTCTTAATTGGCGCCTCAAAATTAGCAAAGTCTACACGCAAACCACCTGTTTAAATGCATTTAATAATTTTACTTATTTTTCGTCAAATTCCATTCATTTATTATTCCTGCCTTGTGTTCATAGACCGGTACCGTGGACACAGCAAAGACTCCCCACTACCATCTTTGGACAGAGTGTTGACTGGTGACAACATTTCGTCGGCCGCGGCAGTTGCAAAATCGCCAATACACAAGTTTTGCTTCAATCAAAAGCAAGCTCAAAATGATTTCCTTTAAACACACAAATGGTACGAAAGAAACATAAAAAGACCCTCTTTCGAAAGGTATATTTTGTTTTTACATGCAGTGAATAAAAGCTTTGTAATGTATTCATAAATATGTGTAGAAATCATCATCTTTGAATGTAGCCCGCCACAGGAAGTATTGTGTGTCAATTTGCTTTTCAGTGCTCAGTCACCTCTTGGTGTTTGAAGAGACAGGTTGACAAAAAAGGGAAAAAAAATGGAAGACGAGCACCTAATTGAAAGGATCTTCTAGAACAGGTTTATTTTTTACTAAACTGACCAGAAGCACCGCAATGAAATGTATATAATTGCAAAGTAGCAGAGGCTTGGGCAGACATTGCCAAAGACTCAAACTGCAACGGTAATCAGGCTGCCCTACCAGTGGCCTTTTAATTTAATTTTTTTTTAAAGAATCGTTACAGTAACAATCCGTCCTATCGGAACACAGATTATCTTACACAAAATCTTTTGAACACAAACTGAATAGCTCCTTATAAAGTTGTATTGTACCTTTTTATAGTAGGTGTATGTATGTATGTATGTATGTATGTATGTATGTATGTATGTATGTATGTATGTCTGTATATATACACATATATATAAGTTCACATACGAGCTAGGGTGCAACTGTTCCATGGATTTACTTTTTAAATCTATGTTGGGTTGTTTTCTTTGACAGTCACTGGCTGCATACATGTACATTTTATCTAAATTAAACGCAAATTGTTTTGACAAGGCACGCACCCAGCCGGTGAAACAAAATATTGAATTAGTCCTTAATGTCACCACAGGTTTTTCTTTTGCTGAATCGCTTATCTGACGTTGATATCTTTTCTCTGCAGAGAACTCTGGCAAAGTTTCAAAAGACGCTCAAACGAAGGCTGTGTCATTCTTAGTCACTCTTTACTTTTCTCACCATCTTGACTGATATCTGGAAACAAGTGATTAAACTCGCTGCATGTTGATCTTGATTTAACTAAATGGGTCTGTCTAATATTTATGGCGTCTTTTCTCAGCTGGTTTCATTCCTTTCAAGTATAAGCACATCAAAGCAAGCCTCTTCAGTCAAGGTGCGATTATAAACAAATTTTGACTGGTTTATTTACAAACACAGTGCGTTACGACGGCGGTCTAATGGGCACAGCCATGGAATAAGTAGGCCGGTTGGCCATCAGACGAGACGTGTCGTTTCCGAACTAGTGGACACGGACGAGGGAAACAAACAAACCGATTTTCTTCTTCCCGACAAAAAATCTGGTCGTTTCCATTCCAATGGACACGGACACTTTGTTTTTTCACAGTATGACACAGTAGACATGGGTTCAATTCGAAAGTTAGCCTTCAAATAATTCATTCATTTATTTTACCATCTCTCGTTTTACTGATATTTGAGTCATCGAAAGACATTGTCAGCATGAGTGTTTTACCGCTTGTAACATGTTGTCAGCTTTTGTAGGCTTCCCAGGAAGTTGAGTTTTGTTTCAGAATACCGTCAGATCTGCTGAGGGAAATAGTATAGACAGTAAAACGCATAGAGTTTGCTCTTGAGCGAGAATATGCGCTATACATATGGCATCTATTATCGAGATATAAAATGTATAGTGGCGTCCAAACGAAACGTGAAAATGTTTTCACCCAATCATCGTGTTAAAGCCATCTATGCAGCGTACCAATTTAAAGTTAAATAAATTCTGCGTTATGTTATTCATTTCATCAACGATAAGAGTCATCCGAGATGTGGTCATTCAAAAGTATCCTTTTAAAAATCAAACTTGGCGAAATTCTGTGAAATCAAAGAAACTTAAAACTGTATTTGTGTGGGTATTGAGGTGCACCAGAATTGATTGGACGAACTTGTATTGCATACCAATGAATGGACAATATTATTGTCTCTCCACTGAACAACGTTTTGTTACGATATCTTCAGACCGATTGGAAAAACGTTTAATGTGCTCATTGGTGTGTTTTTTTTACAAGCCTTTGGGTCTGTGCAGAGCCCGACCCCTATTTGAGCATAGGCTGTTTTAGTTGCATTTTGGACATAATCGAACGCCAGTGAGGAACAGAAACTACAAAACTGCCATCGATTATGGTAGTCTGGCTGGAATGAACAAAACCGCACTTGTGAAAATCAACGGATGGCTTCGTTTAGATGGCTGCATTATTGCGCAAGTGCCAGAACGTGACGTTGTATCCATACTTTCTTCATGCTGTCATTCAAGTAGTCCTCTATGACAGGGCCGTCACCTTTAGACAACTCTTGGAAAAGCAAATCATATCAACGACGTAGTGGCCATCTGTAAATTTGTAATAGTAGTCCCTAATATGAATTCCACAGATATGTGGAGTCCCATGCAACATTTGCTGAAGGAACTCGACTTTGTTTCCTGTTCAGAGACTTTGCATTTCTGTGACATTTAGGATGAAATGACAGATAATTATGTCCAACATTTAATACACTCCATGCCCAAAGGGTTTGTGCACTCTACAAAACCCATGTCACCTAAACAAAATACTAATGAGCACTAAATACTAAATCCAAGTTTTGTGTGTTATTTGTGACTTCTTTCTTTTCAATCTGGGTCAATCTATCATGAAAAAATAGCGTTCAGTGCCGACAAAAACTTCTCCATTCATTTGATGTGCAATGTATATGACAGTTCCACCAATGTTGATTCACCTCAGTGCACACGCAAACACACTTTTAAGTTTCTTTGATTTCACAGAATTTTGCCAAGTTTGTAATTTTGAGTGACCATATCTCTTGTCTACGACAGGCATAGCAAGCCGGTGGTGGATTATTTATTGCTAAAGAAGACAATAGGAGAAAGAAGCACTTTCTCCCCTCGATGCCCTGAGGTACAAGAGAACGGATAAAGTAAAGTATTTCTAGGGTGACGAATATCATGATTGAAAATAATAATGAATTACATATTGCAGAATTTATTTAGCTTTAAATTGGTATGTTGAGTGAGTGGGTCGTGTAAGGCTTTAACACGATGATTTGGTGAATACATTTTCAAGCTTCTTTTGACGCCACTGTATGTGTGTGAGATATTTATATATAATATAACACACACGCACGCACACACACACACACACACACACACACACACACACACACACACACACACACACACACACACTCACGCACTCAAGTTATCAGGAACAAACTAAGTGAGGAACAAAACTAAATTTCATGTGATGGTGTGTATGCGTGTGTGTGTGCGCGCGCGCGCGCGCGCGCGTGT
>NW_004797619.1:211204-212284 GCF_000002075.1 Aplysia californica
CACACACACTATTATATACGAGGTGTGACTGTATATATGTGTGTGTATGTGTGTGTGTGTGTGTGTGTGTGTGTGTGTGTGTGTGTGTGTGTGTGTGTGTGTGTGTGTATGTGTGTAAACGAAGTTTATACTTACAATCAAACCTCAGTTTACCGCCTGCCCCGCTTACCGCCAGCTTATGCCAGTGCAACAATAGGAACGTCTACATAAATAGTGTTAGCGCCTCACACTACCATCCGCCAACTGTCTGAGTTGTACTGTCCTCATTAAATAAATGTAAATTTGCCCCGCTATGCCGCCAGTGAAATCGCCTCCTGAAGTACACGCTATGCTCGGAGCACGGCACCAATCAGTGGTTTCTTGATGAGTTCTTTTCCACACATGTCCTTGCGCGTTTGGCTTATGTCACCGATTTGCTCTTGATTTGCGCTGATAATGAAAATGCTATGGAAAAAAGAAAACTGGATAGCATTCTAAAGTCGCCTGAGGAAACTTCAAAGGAACTGCTCCACCAAGGTCTGTCCTCAAAATAGTTGTCGTCGCCAGATATCGGCCTGATGAACAAAAGGTTCACTTTATACGTGAAAGTACTGAGGTGGCCTTACGTGACCTCACACCCGCTGCTGAACTTTTTATCGGTCCCTTAATTCACTGTAGAAATACCAGCGGCAGCAGCTGGGAAAGGGGAGGAGGTGTGTGTAACTGTAATCACAGGGTTTGGGGTTTCAGTCTTCTGAAAGCCTTTCCACTTTCCTCGCCCTGAGCGGATTATGAACAGTGATAGGATAGGTGTGTTTGTTTCGGACACAACGCGAAGTAAAGTTGTCAGCTTGGAAGTAGCCTATAGGCGACAGATGGGGTTTGGGCGGAACGTTTACAACTTGTACAGATTCCTGAATGTGTAATTGTCGATGGGCATGTATTCAGCTTCAGACTACAGATCGCCATTTCTTAGCTGCGTTTACACGAAATTTAAGGGTATGCTAGCATATCTTTGTATTTATATGCTGCTTCTCAATATTTAATGGGTTTTTTTGTCTGCTCTGAGTTTCTGTCTGTGTCTTTCTGCCGCCCCCCCCT
>NW_004797619.1:213784-215948 GCF_000002075.1 Aplysia californica
CCCCCCGAAAAAACCCCTCTACAACTTGTTTTTGTTTTATAAATATCTTCCTCCAAACTGAAGGTTTGCATTTCAGATTTGAACCTAACGTTTGAAAGCCAAAAGAAATTTGTCTGATATGCATTTTAGATAAGTCCATTGAATGGTTTTGCTCTATATAACGCATTAAAAAAACAAAAACAACCCATTTTCAACCTTGTCGCCATTTTCATAGCGTGACAGACCAGTTCGCATTAGGCCTACCACTAAAAGTTGCAACAATCACGCCATATTGCAAGCCACTGCAGTCTAATAAGTCAACAGAAGTCTGCAGACATTATTTTCCCCAAATTTCGTTTGCCTGCTTAGATCACGGTTACGTTTAGTAAAGAGCAGAGAGCTTTTTGTATTGAACAATACCTGCCCACAAACTCACCATCCCCGACATTTCGTAAGTTCTGCGCACGGCATGGAGAGAATGCGTAGGTGCCCTCAAGACCTTTGTCGTCATGAGTAGAGAAGTTCCGTCAGTTTGGATCTATAGCGAATCAGAACTAAAAGGTTCTTTAAAAAATGACCACTTCAGGTCGAACACGCACCATGCGCAGTCATTTAAACGTCACCAGAGTGCAGATTTCAGTAGCCGAGTTCCACGAGACGTGTGTCCGTGGATGATCTGCCGATAGGACTTTCCTACACATCAACTGTCATTCTCATGGCAGATCTTAACCTACTACTATACATTGTACCATTTTCATCTTTGCAAGGCCGAGATGACATGGATCAGAGCATGGCAATGTGTCCATGATTCCTCGATTGTCTTGTAAAGAGGGATCATTTCCTCGATGACATTTATTGGTTTAGTGCAAAGCCCATTTTCACCCTGCGGGATATGTTAACTCCAAAAATGCTGTCTTTTGGGCACCCCGCTCTATTGTCTCTAGAACCCACTTCTAGTGTATGTGGCTTTAAAAACTCATGGTTTAGCTGGTCCTTGTGTTAGGGCGCCACTGAACCTTTCGAACGACGAGTTAAAAATGTGTCGAGTTCAAAGGCGGGAATGTGGAGCACTGTTTCTAGGAATTTCAGAATGAAATCTATAGGTTTTTTTAACTCTGTAAAAGAAATTAAATATTGTTTAAATGTCACATGTATGGAAAATAAATGTCAAAGAGAAAATAAAGAAAAGGGTCAACTAATCTTTTCACGACTTCCTTTGCAAGACTTTTAAACATTGGTGAACTTTGCGTTTTGGGGTGCTTTTTCCTTTAAGCCGTTTCCGTTTTCAGAACACGTTTCTTCTTCGTGGATGTTATATCAAAGAAATTCCTTTTGAATGAATTATGTCTGTTCCAAATTACAGCACTCTAGAACAATTTTTGCGCCAAATGTTCAGAAAAAAAGTTGTAAGGTTTTTGTTGGATCACGCTGTATATAGCTACTCTCTCTCTCTCTCTCTCCCTCTCTCTCTCTCTCTCTCTCTCTCTCTCTCTCTCTCTCTCTCTCTCTCTTTCTCTCTCTCTCTCTCTCTATCTCACACACACACACACACACACACACACACACACACACACACACACACACTAATAATAATAATATGACTGAAGTTGTCTTTCGGCTATTCCCAAAGGGAGGATACATGTATTAACATGTTCTTACGCACAGTTACAGAATTGTATATATGGCTGATTTATCAATGTCACGCTCATACTGTGCCGGAACAACATTGGGGGAACTGCTTCTTTTTCTTTCCTCATCCTTACTATCGTCATTTTTTCTCAACTTCTTTTGTATGTTTGTCACTCTCTTGTGAACTGCTATTTCCGGAGTGTCTTGATAGTCGAAGCAGACTTTGTGCTGTTGAGGCTAGAGAGGTTGAGCAGAGTAAGTCTGATTCCCGTTTGGACTTCTCTGCTGACATCCACCCCTAGGCGCTTATGTGACCTTATGCAGTTGCGAGCGCCGTAAAACCTTAATAAAACTAACAAAGGGTCTTTTACCTCTCTTCCTCCTTCAGTGTTAGAGGTCACCAACAGTTCACAATGGACTAACTGTTATTGTTGGTGTTGTTGTTATTGGTTGTGGAAGTAGTAGCAGCAGCAGCAGCAGCAGCGGTAGTGGTGGTAACTTGGTGGTGGTAGTAGTAACATCATCATCATCATCATCATTATTATTTTTATTATTA
>NW_004797619.1:216537-217633 GCF_000002075.1 Aplysia californica
TGTGTGTGTGTGTGTGTGTGTGTGTGTTTGTATGTATGTGTGTGTGTGTGTGTGTGTGTGTTTGTGTGTGTGTGTGTTTGTAAGGCAGTGGGAATTCCTAACTAAACCCCGTTCGAAAGCTCCACTTCTTGTGTTTTTTGTTTGTTTGATTTATTATCATTCTCTGTTAGTTTTCATTTTTTTCTTCAAATCTGGCTTCGTTTCACTTTATTCTGAACTAGGTTTTCTTTTGTAATCTGTTTGTTTTCATTAAAATTTCTGAGGAGGCGGAAATTATATAATTTTTTCGTCTTTTTTTCGTCTTTTTTTCGTCTGGAGGAAGTTTTCTGCTAGCCCATTGAGTTTTGAGAGGAATTGTCGGGCTGGAATTGATAACTGAAACAAAATTATATTCTGCCATTGACTTATTTTTACCTTGTTATAACGGGTTTTACCCAAACGAGTATTCAGTTTTCTTTTTAAGGATACCACAAGCACGTTCTAATGCTTGTATATTCCTCTGTGGTTACTTTGTGCCAGTCTTATACTTCCTCTGCACTTAATGTCCAGTATCATCTCAATGTGCTTCAGATAACTCAATTAATATTCACAAAGTTTCCAGGGGCAATTTTATCTTTTAAAAATTCTATTTCCTGTATTTCCTTTATTTAATTTTTAAAAATTTATTCATTTATTCATTCATTTATTTATTTATTTTGAAAATCTCGTTTTGAAAGGACATACTGCATAGGGAGGCATTCTGAAACAAGAGTTCCGTTGTTATACTCGATACCGCCCTTCTATTTAATCGCCATCCTTGCCTTTTGTCCCCGGCTTCTTTTACCTAATTAGAGAGCGTCTCGTACTGAAAAAGATTAAAGGCTCACCTTGCACCGCATGTTTGGGGCCGTGTTTTGCAATGGAGATTTGGTTACAGGAGCGCTTAGTTACTGTTTGGCTACTTCTCTAACCCGCAGGCAATGTCTGGACAATGCTGATGGCTCGACGCTTGACCTTCAACCTTTCAGTGTCCTGTAGTTGCTACTGTAGCGGTCTTGAGACATGACTTCAGTGTTGTTGTGCTGTCTATTCAGGCGAATAAGTTGTGGGGGGGGGG
>NW_004797619.1:217733-219790 GCF_000002075.1 Aplysia californica
AAAGTAAAGTCTGTTCTTCTCAATGAACACTCGGAAAGTCTGTTTCTCCATAAATAAACACTTTTCTTGTTTCACTTTGTTTTCGCTTTATAACGACATCTCATGACTGCAGTTGCAGCGCATCCGTTTGCATTCCAATCTCTGTGTTGCTGAAATGTATTTTTAAAACATTGCTCTTGCCCCTGTTACTTGTTTGCAGTGTATGGGCACCTCTTGTGTTTCTTCACCACTCCTGTTCCCTGTGCTCGTGTTCCTTTACTATGTTAAATTTGTATCCTGTACTATCAGCAGATGGTAGACTACTTTCAATTATTGAATTATTGAGAAAGAAGTGTTGATTTCTTTTTTAAAAAATTATTTAATGTATTTTATTCTGTGCGTGGTACTTTATGGAGAACTACTCAAAGGGTTTAGGGGTCAGTTAGTCTGCAAATTCCAACGCTGTTTTTTTTATATTGACGCTTTCCTATTAAAATTAGAAATTAGATTTGTCTATGCATCACCATTCAGGCCGAAGGGCTAGAATGCAAATGGCTGCTGGATCGTAAAGAAAAGTAAAAAGTAAAGTATGTATCGCCATGTTAAAAATATATGTAAGGCTGCATAATTAGAGGTCCAACTAATTGCACACACAGCACCTATTTTAAAGAGAGATTTCTCTTAAGACACTGATGTCATCATGGTGTATTATCTTACTTTGACTTTTACAACTCGATCCTTTTAAACATTCCAACAGAACTAATAAATAAACGTCATGACAATTATTCCAGAACCAAACTGCGAGAGTTGTTTTCAAAAGACATTTTGAAAACACACAACCCCATTTCTTTTACAGCTATTGGTTCCCTGTTGAACTTGTATTTATCGCAAAGTTGTAGAAATGTGCTATATTAGTATTTAAACTCTCTGGCACCACAATATCTTTCTAATTTACTACTTGAGTATATTCCCTTCCGAAAAACAACTGAAGTCTGTGCCTTGTAAAACTTTTTTTTAAATGATGGCAGGGCTTTTTCGATAGCTACTCCCTCAGTATGGAATTCCCTCCCACTGCATTTATTAAGAGGGGCCCTAATTTTGACTACATATAAATATGATCTGAAAAATAAATTCATTTAAATTGCATTTTACTAACAAGTTTCATTATTCTCCCAACAGAAAGTGTGATCAGTAGCTAAAGCGATTATCTTTTTTGGTGTATTTGTTCTTCTTCAGATTACGAGCGAATATGAGTATTTGAAAGAATTGGTGTACGTTGAATGGAGGCATGAAACGTTGATTTAGATCTTTTTTTTTATTGTGAAGCGTCCAGGACCTCCATGGAGTGGGCGCAATGGAAGTGATGATGACGATGATAGTGATAGTAATGATGATAATGATGATGATGATGATGGTGATGATGGTGATGATGATTATAGAATGCGGATATTTTGAGAGTACCGCCGGTAGGTTTTACTTCTTTCCTTTCCCTCTTATATGTCTGTCTGTTTTGACTTTTCCCATACACTTAATGGCCGTTATTGTGCATCTCTTTTCCAAACCGAAACCATTATAGTGGAAGCTGCCATGGCAAAAAAGTCGCTCTTTCGATTCATCTATATGCTATATTTACGTGCGAATGTCTCGGCTTTGCAGCTATGTTCTCCCTGTTCTAAATGGACATATAATATAGTGTAGATATTATTCTCCTCTTAACTGAAACTAGATTGAGCCTTTTTCTCTGTCCCCTTTGTTGGTTGTTGGAGGGTTTCGCTGGTCAGTTACTTCTTTTTATTGCCCTTTTTTGTTCTATCTGTCTTTTCTTTCTTTTGAAGGGGAATGCCGTGTTTGTGTCAATATGCTTCTCTTTAAGTCAAAGTAAAATAATAACAGTTCAAGTAGCCCTTTACAAGTAAGTATTTCTCTTTAGAAATTTATGGGGGTTTTGTTTCTTATTTCCTGGCTGTGTTTTGGCTCTACTTCAATTAGACACTATCGGGTGGATATTTATCTTTTAAGTCAAATAAACTTAGCCTCTCTCTCTCTCTCTCTCTCTCTCTCTCTCTCTCTCTCTCTCT
>NW_004797619.1:220706-222650 GCF_000002075.1 Aplysia californica
CTCTCTCTCTCTCTCTCTCTCTCTCTCGTTCGTCTCTCTCTCTCTCTCTCTCTCTCTGAGCATGTGTGTATGTGTGTCTGTCTCGCTCTCTCTCGCTCTTTCTCTCTCATGTTTCCTTTCTTTCTTTCTATCATTCAGCTCTCTGTCTCACCGTATCTCTGTTTTGTTCTCTGTCTCTCCCTCTCCCCATTTTCTCGACTCACATGCCAAGGAATTTTATGCCAACGACTATTTAAAATTACAAGTAACATTCAAATAGATTACGACGGCGGCCTTGAAAGTAAACGCTGCATGAGAATTTCGCGCTTGCACATTCAGGAAACCTTACTGTAAATGACGAGTGCGTGTCTGAGAAGCTTAGCGCCTGTCTTGGCAAGACATTTCACTGCGCGGAAAAGACACTTGATATTTACATAAGGATCATTGTGCTTTTAGATCGACAGCCCTTCTTTGAAACTCCGGGAATAATAGCTAAAGGGTCACCCCTCATTCTCAATTTTTCCCGTCTCCTCTCTTGACGTTTCTCAGTGCAGCATAAAGCGTATCCTGTGCACGAGCTGCGGCCACAATAGCAGTGGAAAATTACCAGTGGTCACTGTAGCTCCTCGCTTGACCACGACTTTTGTGATGGGGTCAGTCCGGGCCAGCTCGGGTCACGGCTAATGTCCAGCCCAGGTCAACAGCGATGGGATCTTCTCATTGTCATGGGAAGACTTCACGCTTCTTCTTATGTCCAGACCTGGGATGATGAGGGTCAAGGCACGTTGACCACTACTTTGCTATGGTCATTCGCATAGCGCGCCGCATCTTTGACTGACCATCACTCGCTTGGGAAGGGGGGAGAATGGATTCTCCAAACAGAATGACCGATGAATGGTGAGATTAGATTCTAAAAATAATTTAAATGAGTGGAAGATGAAATAGCTCAAGAAGAAGGAAGAGCAGGAGGGTAGGCAGGGTCCCGTCTCGGAGGCTTCCTCGTTCAGCTTGGTTGTCCTTGGGGTCACCTGGGGTCAAGGGATGAGCCGTGCTCTGAGAGCATACACAAAGATACATCACAGATGTCTTTTGACCCGGCGACATTTAAGAGTCCCCTCTGCCCATTGACTCGGGGACTGGGCGGTTTTCCAGAGATGGGCCATCGTATCGTGACATGTGTGGTCATTGGAGGGTCCTAGGTTAGGTTGGCCACTTCCTATTTCCTCTCTTGCATTTTTAAGAGGGGGGTGTCAGGTGTGTGTGTGTGTGGGGGGGGGGGGGGGGGGTACACCCCAAAAGTCCCGATTCGGCCGAAAATTATGGATTTTGAGTTATAGGCTACAACTATTTCATAGCATTAGAACCACCTAAAGCCTTTTTTTCCCCATACCGGGCTGTTTGTCTCTAGCTTTTCCTCTTAAAGTCTTTCTTTTATTTTTCTTATCGCCCGTTTTCTCAAAACGCGGTTTATAATACTTTTTTGAATAACTCCACCAATTTTCATCCAATATTCATGAAATTTTCACAGAATGAAGAGATGATGTAATACTTAATATTATGTCTTTTGAAATTTTGATATATGGAATAGATTTTTCTTGGTGGTGTCTGGAGTGTGGATTTTCACTGATTTTTTTCAAACTTGAATACGACCTCTCGAAAAAATCCATTAACTCGTTTATGAAAAATTCAACAGAAAAATGTGCAGATCTATTGTTTTTGACATGCGTGCAAAAAAAACCCAACAACAACAACAACACCCCAATCTATTTCCGTGAAAAATAAGTGCGGTATTCATTCCGTCAGACATGTCAATAAAATCCGATATGGCCGCCGTAGCCATGGAAACAAAACTTTTTTCTCAAATTTGATTGCGGATTTTAGGACTCCTTACTATGCTTGTTACATGTGTGAAATTTAGTCAAATTTGAACGTCTAATAAGCGAGATAACCTTCCGGTGTAACCCC
>NW_004797619.1:223968-225043 GCF_000002075.1 Aplysia californica
CTACCAGTACATACATACATACATACATACATACATACATACATACATACATACATACATACATACATACATACATACATACATACATACATACATATGTCCATTTTTTGAGAAAATGAGATTTTTGCGGCATTTTAAGTCATGGCCCCCAAGCCCCATGTTTATCACCATGTGAAAAAATCTAATACCTTCGAGACTAATTTATCTCTGTATGCCCTCACAAATTAGTCTTCCGTCGTTTAGATCAAACTAATATTTATATTGTTATCTTTTTTACGTCACTTTCAGTGCAAACCGGTCCGTTCTAGACGATACTGCTCTAAGCCTTTGGGCCGGTGTTTAGGCTGTTAGACGGTGTACCGTCTATCCCTGTTTTAAATCTTTAACTGTTGTGATTATAACCCTGGCCTGTTAGTTCTAGAACATCCGAGGTGTCCTTTTCAAAACAACGCGATGAGAAATACAAATACGCAATCGACTGTTGTACCAGTGTTTGTTAAAGTTATTTCGATAATTTTATTAAGGGTGGTTTCTATGTGGGGTTTGTTTTATTTGCACTTTTTTATTCTAAAGGTATGATTGTGAACGAAGAAAATTGAATTCTTTTCAAGGCGAGATTAGAGGAAGACCCTTGTTGTGCGGAAGAAAAAAATGTCTTTGTCGTCTTCAAGTTGGAGCCTGAGACGGTTATTATCTTGTGTTAAGGTCACCAGTTGGGGGGAGGGGGGGCGTGGGGGTCTCGGGCAGTGGGCGTGGGGGTCGCAGAGATGAGCCGAGGATAAAAGGACGGATGGTCTTGACCGGTTTCTCTCCGCACACACTGGCCACGCACACGTCACCAGAATCACAGGTGGCCGATGACCCCAATAGCTTCCCCCACTAAGCCTACTGTGGACTTTGGTCAGTGTGTGTTTGTGTGTGTGTGCATGTGTGTCAGTTTTTTGCATGTGTCTATAAGTTTATTTTGTCAAATAGATAGATAGATAGATAGATAGAGATAGAGACTGACAGGGACACATCGACAAACAGACAGAGAGAGAGAGAGAGAGAGAGAGAGAGAGAGAGAGCAAGAGCA
>NW_004797619.1:227077-237622 GCF_000002075.1 Aplysia californica
ACACACACACTCACATACGTGCGCGCACACATGTACAAACAATACACTCTCTCACATATCTTCTCCTCCGCTCACACACATCTGTACACATACACATAATAATATAATAGTATGCTTTCGCTCATATGCGTCTTTTTACTCAAACAAATATCACCACTGACTTGTTGTCCTTTGTGTGTCCCCAGACCCGCCCTGAACGCTGGGCCGCTTCTGCCAGCTGCTGGGGTCAACTATCAGACCAATGCCAGTGGACTTGCCATCGCCGTGGGTGGGATTCGAACCACCGCCTCACTGGTGAGCTTTACTTTAGTTTCAGGGCTATGTATGTGTGTGTCATACGACTATACAGGGGCTAACTTTTTGCCATTTTATCAAGATTTACAACATAACAATGTGATCACATTCACGAGAGTGGCTGATCTGTGACGCAATGGGCAGTTCAATCAATGCAAATTTTTACTTTTTGGTTTTTCTTTTGTGCCCACTCGGGTTTCTGCTCCGTACATTATGATCTGAAATCTGGGTTAGCCCGTTTGCCCTTAAAAGCAACCATTTGATATTGGATCTTGAGTTCATCCAACACTAGTATTATAATTTTGACTTAATAAACCTACAATGCATATTATATATTATGTAGATAGATGGACATACCCTTGTACACTGAAATCCGTCATAGTTTTCACGCACGTTGTAAAACTCGTACTTTTCTCTCTGAAGTGCTCATAAATGTTCCATTAACCCACTGACCGACAGTCATCATTGGCGGAGCTGTCGAGAAATAACGACGCAAGGGAGAAAACTGATTATATCTTTGCATTTTTCTTAAGCTCAACAGATCTATTAAGAGTTGATACCCGTTTTATCAAAGCCACTGCTAAAATATACTCATGGAAAAAAGAAAATGTGCCTAGAATTCAAATAACGTGCTTGTGAAACAACTTTCCTCAGAAAATATATTTCTTTTCTATACAATGCACACATCGATAAAAAATGTCATGAGAAGAATGTTTTTTCCTATCAACATCTGTCGTCCTTATCGCTCCTCCTTTTCTCTGTCTTTTACTCTCTAGAAACTCCTGTAATCTTCGATTGTATTATTTATAATAATATTAATGATGATTATATAGCGCACGTCTATGGTCTATGGGGGCTTTACAACTATTACGAGTATTACCCCAGCTGACCCTATAAAAACACTCCGAAATATTTTGGGTTTCCCGAGAAGCATACATACAACACAAGATGTGGATCACTTGCTTTCAAACGCTAATAAACTGACAAGATCTTTTCATGTTTACTCAGGGTACTCATTCCCACCTTAGTGAAGTGACAAAAATTCATGTAAAATGTCTTTCCCATGGAAACGACATCGGGCCCCTAATGGGATACGAACCCACGACCTTACAGTAGTTGAAAGTCTGAGCCACTTATGCCTTGAATATGATCTATTTGTGTTGTGAGTGCTGTAAAACTCTTACTAAAACCAAAAGCTAAGCTAATATTATGCTCACAGGATGTGCCCTTCTAACTTCATCCTAATTTTCCTCCCAGTGTTTCATAGAAATATCCTTGTTTTGTTAGTGAATTTCGTTAAAATGCAGATTCACAAGAGACCTGATTTGGGTAGATAATGATAGCTCTTGGTTTTTGTACGAAGTAAATTTGCCATGGAAGAAACGCGTTTTTTAATTACTTACTTATCTGATTCTGTTGGTAAACATATTCGTATATATACCTTCATTGACCTCCATGTTTGTTTGGGGTTGTTTTTGGGTTTTTTTGTTCGGGGGGGGGGGGGGGTTGGGGGGAGGGGGTAATTTTTATGTTTTCTTACTGTCTTACTCATGCCTTTTTATTTTATCTATCAGCTCCTCAAATCACAAAGAAGAATCCGACTGTTCTTACTGGAAGAGGGGGACGGTGACGACGATGATGATGAGGATGAAGATGGACCCAGAAGTGAGGCAATGATGACCATGTCAAGAGATGGGGAGAATGGAGGAGATGATGATGACAAGGAGAATATGGCTGACTAGTTTAAAGATCTGATGTAGATTTATCATAGATTTTGCACATTTCACATCATTGGGCAAAGTTTATATTCTTATAATTTGTTGTTTTTCTGTGTGTTTCACAGAGTTGTATTTAAGGAATGGAGTCACTGTATCTAGAGCTGCTGATGTCCATGTCGTACATAATAGGCCTACTAAGATTTTTGTTGAAAATCAGGCTTTTAATTTTGTGTTAATGTGCTTATTTATAGTTGCAAATTCCCCTGAAGGTTCACATCATACTTGCAGTAGCTCTCTTGGTGGACCTTTTTATTCCATATTATCTTTTTGGGATACATTAAGCACCACAGCTTGTCAAGTGTGGGTGGTTGGCAGGCTTTGGTGTGGTTTGCTTCTTCGTTCCTATCAAACATTCTGACATCCTTATTATATCTTTTCCTTCTCATTTGTGTTTGTTACTTTTGTAGCACCTCAAATATTCAGCGCATATCGCTAGCCACGTGATTCATCTGCTTAAGTGCCAAGAGACAAATTTTTCAGGAGAAGCAAAAAACTGTTTTATTTCGTTATGCTCGTATCTATGAATGTGAAATTCAGATATATATGATATAATATGAAGTAGGACAATGGTCTGTATCCAACTTTAAAAAAAAAAAAAAGCTTTCTTACATAAGTTAATGGACATGGCGGTTTAGAGCTACCTAAATCTGCGTGATTCAACTGCTTAAGTCACAGTATGACGGCGTCTAGGCATTTTAATCGCGTTAATCAACGCCACTCGCCGAGCATCAGTGGTCGCTTGCATGTTTAAGTGATCAATAAAAGCAAATTATAATAGTTTGTAAGGGTAATTATAAATTTAACAATAATTATGAAGTTATCAGCTTCTAGGGCAGGACTGTTTTTGGCCTTGTGAAGTTGGTAAAACGACCATTCATCTTAACGTTCAATTTGTACTGGATGTTTTCGTACAGTGTGTATCAAAGGTAATGAACGTTTGTGATCAGAACAATTATGTAGCAAACTGACAGCACTGGTTTTTCCCACGTAAGCTGTTGGCAAGGTCTCCATCTTCTAGGAAGTATGAATTGTGAGCTTCTTTACTCATTTGTGAATACAAACAAAACTAAATGATTCAAACAAGAAAATTGCACTCCATTTTGTAGTATTATCTATGTTTATTTCAATTTTATTTCATATTCATTTTTGGATGACGACTCAGTCATCAGACTCTTGTGTGGCACTTGGTTTTTCCAGCATGAGACAATTCGGAGAAAAGCTGTCAGGCCAAAACTCCTTAAAGACCTTCATGTCTGCATATTTGGCAGCTTTGTTGGTCAGCGGGCTCTTATAGAGAGGTTTCAGATGCTGGACTCTTGCAACGCGCTTCTTTTCCACCAGCTTCACTATGATTGCGGGGTGAAACAGACCATTCCAGCTCTGTCTATACTGCATTAGTTGTGGATAGGCTTGTGAGATGCAGATTTCAAGCAGAGGTCGAGTGGGTATAAGGCAGGAGACACAGTAGTACGGTTTAAGGTTTTCTGACACATTCTGGAATACGGCTTGTGTCATCTTCACTATCTGGAGCGGAAAGTGTTTCCGAAGGACTGTCTTGAATTGCTCCACCCAACAGGGATCTTCACATTCACCACTGCCATGTCTCTGTCGCTTTACTTATAGCTGTGGCCTCTCACTAGAAACGAGATTTTCACTTTTTCGTACCTTTACTGGTGGACAACAACAGAAAAGAGAAACCACATCACTGTCCGTTTCTTGTTCTAGACTGTGCACGAGTCACATTAGCTGATTGAATGTGTAGAAAGTAATGAAGCAGCATGCTGGCCGCATTGTTTCCACACTTTTTGCTGACTGTCTCGTCATAGTACAGGTGTACTGTTTTATCACTTAGAGAGTAGATTTTAAAGGAGAAGAAAGATAGCTGCCGCGATTGTACAAATAGTTTGCTGAGTTGTTTGGGCAGCCCAAGTTCTTTGAAAAATCTAAGATTAGAGTAACATGGGTGCTCGGTGAATGATGTTCCCATTTAGCAGCGCATATAAGAACAGTTCGGGGGTTTCAGCCTCAGCTCGGTCCAATGTTGTGTCTTTGGCCTGGAAAAGGCACTTTACATGAATTTCCTATTTGGCTCAGTTCTTTCGGGGATGGACGTTAAACTCTTGAGAACGCGCCTCTTAAATAACCGAATACTACTAATACAGTCGAACCTGTGTAAGACGGCCACCCATTGTCAAGGAGAAAAGTGGCCGTATAAGACAGGTGGCCGTCTTAGGCAGGACTGATCAAGAGGAAGAAAACAAACCATTCCTTTTTGAGCAAACAAACCCTCCCTTTCTGAGGTCCCAACCGAAGGTAGTTGCATTGTTGTTGTTGTTTTCGCTGGGTTTTCTTTTCTTTTGTTGCTGCTTTTGTGTACGGGTGACAATAAAACGAAATGTGTCAAACAAGGAGGACCAAGTGTTATGGTAAAACAAACACACGTACTACCACTCGGAGAACAAGCAACGCTTCTGTCACAAGTTCATGCTGACGTCCATTGTTACTTTGTTACAGACTGGGTAAACAGTGACCACTCATCTCACTTGCTATAATTTGTGTATGGATTCTGGGCGGGGCTTATGGGTTATGAGGGATCACACGCTTCCCTTCCCAGCAGCTGAAAATTAATTTTGTTACCTATTGGTCAACAGTGGGAGGGGCCTACGCAACATGATCAGTTGGAGGGACTACCTAACAACGACAGGTTTTTAGATTATGACGGCTCGCCCACAACGCCAGGGGCCAATGCTGGATTTATGACAAAGCGTAATGGAGTCACTAAGATGGCCGTCTAAGACAGGTGTTATTGCTTTGTGTGATAGGGGTTGTGTGTTGAAATATGGTGGCCGCGGCCACGTTGGACAGGTGCCCGTTTTACACAGTTAAATTATATAGAAAAAACGCAAGGGGGGAAATGGAAAGTGTCCGTTTGTACAGGTGGCCGTCTTATAGAGGTTGCCGTCAGGGCAGGTTTGACTGTAGTGTTGACAGGTCCGTTAAACCTATACCATTTCACAATTTTTTCACTGAAATATGGTCACTGATTAGTCATAAGTGACGCCACAAAGAAAAGTATGCTTGACATCGCTGGTTATTCTGTTGTTAGCATCCTGACATGGCTGGTTCTTCTATTGTGAGCTTTTTTTTAAAACTCTTGCTGAGACTGGCAGCGCTGGTTTTTTCGTATGTGACTTCGTTGGATTAAAGCAGACCCAGCTAGGCGTCATGCCGGGACAATAACCCAGAAAATGATAAAAACTGACATTGCTGGTTTTTGCCCTTGTGCCCTTCATGTATGTTTGCCATTGTAAACCAAATTGCCCTTCTGGGATCAATAAATGTGTAATTTATTTTTTTTAAGTTGTTAAGCATTATAGTATAGATTTATGCTTCGACCGCCCATTGCAATAAAAAATAAACAACATTATGAAATAATTATAGAATAAAAAATGGCTCATTATTTTTTATGATTTTTTGAAGGGCAGGATAAGAAACACTTTCATGAGGTTGACCACTGGATTTAGTGCAGATACCCCTATTTCGAAGCCGTGACTGGGCAGACATGTCTGCCAGCTGGAGTGTAAAATAGGAGCTGGGGAGGGGGTGCACAATGGTTTGCATTTGAATAACCCAACCACCCACAGATAGTTTTCCCAGTCAGGCTGAGCACACTGATCCACCAACGACTCCTGTTGTCATTTTCCCAACGGATTAGTTATTATTCCCCCCACTTGAAATTAAACTAAACAAGCCTACCATATTTCAGAACACTGAACTAAAATGATGTGTAAATTTCTTTGTATTTGTCAAAGCAACACTGCTCATATAAAAAATAGCACCAATTTGTGACTAAATCAACACTTCACGCCCCTCGCGTGCATTTTTCCAGTGCCCAAACTCTGATTGTTGCGGTACCTACCATAACCCTTATAATATATGTATGCCTATGTCCAACCATTATATCTTTGTATTCAGTATGGCAGATATATATGTACTCTGGAAATAAGTCCATTCATTATTTTATGGGAAGAAACAGAGGCAATGATATTTACTTGTTAGTTTTATTTGTCTTAACTCATTCGCTACGTATTATTTTCTCAGCTTGTGGACACATTTTTTTCGGGAGGGCAAAATGAGATGATGACTAGTGCGCTGTTCAAATGTCTTTGAGGCCACAAATTCAAATAAATATCAACATATTGTATACCAACATTTTCAGTATGGTTTGTCGAATACATCTGTAATGTTTATTTGTGTATTTGTCAACTTTGGTTCCTGTAAGAGGCGATTATGCAACACAATTTTGATTGGTTGGATGAGGATAAAATTTGAAAATAAAAAATTTATAATCTTTGGTGAAACTCAAAAAATATGTTTGCACCTACATCAAAATAACCATAAATGAATATAGAATTGGAAAATATTGAAAAATTTGCAGTTATTTACATACATTCTATAATATTTGTACATTTTGATCATAACATCCGATATTTTTTTTTTTTTAAATTATAATCTTGAAAAATGGATCGCGAGCAGAAAAAAAACATGTGTATCTTATATGGAATATCGCCAAAAGTAGTGATTTTGGGGAGAAAAAAATATTTTGACAATTTAGATCTAGACCTAGATATCTAGCACTCAAAAGTATTGATTTCTCAATAACAGTGCATTGACAATTTGAGTCCAGTAGTTTCAATATTATTAAGAAGTGTCCTACATTTCTTTAGTGAGCAAAATACTGATACATTGTGTTGTGTAAAAGTACTAAGACTGGTGTCTGGGCTATAATTTTGGTATCGCGATAAAACAAAGTCGCTTAAACTACGAAATCGCGTTTCAAAACTGAATCTAATCTTACGATTTTCAGTGGAAACGCTTGACCCGGAAGTCAATGTTATATTATAACCTTTATTTTAACATGGATATATATGTGGATTGGAATAAAATCTAAACTAGAATTATAGGTTGGTTCTCGTGCCGTCGGGGGCGGCTTGGCGTACGGAAGACACTTTCACCGCGCAGCTGTCCATGGCTCGTCGTAGCAAATGAGTTAAGCTACCATTTTAGGCTTTAAATTTCAACTCCTCTCTCATTATGCATCTTGGCATCTGTCTTTGATGAGTTAATTGGCGAATGGTTGTTTTTATTTTTCATTTGTTTGTTTTTTTACGAACATAGATGCTGATTCTTTTTCGTCTTTTTTCGGGGGGGATATGGTGCGTTTTAATGGATATTTTGGAGGGGGGTTGGGGGGAAACTGATGGGAGAAGAGTTCTTAGTTTAAGATTTGTTTTGGGTTTTGAAAGCATTGGTGAGAATGATGTGCATTTTGTTTCTGAATTCCTCTGCCATCTAAATTTGAGCTTGTAAATTTGAAGATTGTATACAGGCTTACCATGATGTAGCAAACATGTTCTAATTTTATTGAGTACGTTTAATGGCCGTAATGTTGCATCTTTTTCTAGAGCGTGTTCAACTAGGGTGAATGTTTGTTTATACAGCATAATTATGATTTTTTTGTTTTGACATTATTGTCAAAGAACTGTAATAGGAATAAAATGCTATTCATTTGTTTGTCTCAGTTTGTCTGGAGTCAATAAATGAGTAATTGTTTTTAAAATTTTATTTTATGATTGTTATCATGGTTCCCATGACAATTTTGTCTCCGTAAAAAAATTCACAGAGTTATTCCTGAACTGAAAATAGGCAAGCAATGATATCGTAATGGATAGATGAATAATCTTGATGTATATCATGTTTGCATGTCCTAAAACAGATAGAAACAAGCAGACTTGTTTTGATCAAGTGGTAAAACCTAATTTCAATCAAAGAGGCAAAAGTGCTTGCGAATATTGATATTGTAGCTGAAAGAAAACGAAAAACTTTTGGTCACATATGTGTCTGCCCCGATCATTATCAGTTGTAAAACACCTTGTGCTATTTGGAGCTACATGTCTCGAAAGGCTAAAAGGTGACTTTCCATGAATTTTTTGTTTTTTGGATCTTTTGAAAGTTTAATATCTTCAACTTCATTTAAGATCAAAATAAACAACTATAATCAACTATAAATATTTCATTTTGATTTTTTGAGGTGTGTATGGGGTTTGTTGTGAGCTTGGGTGAAAAGATTTATTATAATGGAATTTGGACCTCAAACCATTTCGGACATTTGGCCTGCTGGTGTGTAGCTGTGAGATTTTTTATAGAACCGTTACCTCATGGCCAGATTGCTTCAGCGTCCTTCATTTGCCCCTTTTTAAAGAGATTTAGACCCCTTTTTGAGCATGAATGGTCTGAAATATAAACAACTCAACGTCACTATGAACGGCTGAGGGCTCTGATTGGTTATACGGGGTAAGAACGGTAACTCCTAGCCTACTATAAGTTTGTTTACGTAAACTGCTCACTTTGTTGTGTAGGCGTGCCGTGCTAGCTCAGTTTTGGACTGTTGATCTTTCAGTTTTGCACTTCGATTCGCCATTGCACTTCGATTTACTTTTATTGTGTTTTAGTGGGTTTTTTAAATTGATTGATCTTCCACTAGATCTCCCCAGGTGGACTCTTTACCAAGAGGCCACCGAGACGGTCTATGTGTGTGTGTGTATGAGTGTGTGTGTGTGTGTGTGTATGCATCTGTGTGTGCGCTCGTGTGTTAATAGGGCTATTGTAAACGTTTAATTAGGAAGCGTAAACATGGCACCTAAGCCGACTCGCGGCCTTCCGAAAGGGGAATGAAGCCATGATAAACAATCTTGTGCGGTATTGAAGGGAGGTAAGTCTAACCAAAGCAGTGGAATCAAAACGTATTATCTGAATTGTGTCCCTTTAATTGTGTATCGTCAACTCTTGCCGACACAAAAACTTGAAAAAGTCACGCGGTTTGACTATGAGATATCATGTTTCTGCCAAAAATAATAAGGAAGTTGTGTACAGTCCCCTAGCGCTACCACCCCCTGGTGGGCTGTGCAGTCCCCTAGCCTAGCGCTGTTTTCTGCATTGGGGGACTGCAAGGAAACCTTACCTATGGTTAAAATAGATGGGAACGTCCACATCAACTTTGCATAGGCTTAATGGGGAATAAGTCTAGTTACGACAATGGATGGCACAAAACTGATTCCAAAGCGCGCTGCCCGACTCCTGCACTGAAATCTAGATAGGAAAGAGGTGTTTTTTTCTGAGGTCCTTGAGATTAGAAAAGACAGTGCACTGCTTTCATGTTTTAAAACCCATTTATTTCATTACTATTACTGGTGTCAAAATATAGATGTCCAAGCGGCTCAATATTTTTTTAAGCCAGTATATCTGCTTCACGACAACGGCGAATGAAGGGGGGGGGGGGGGGGATGGAGTGGAAAGAGTGAGTCTCCTTTAATAGTACTGTACCCAGTTTAAAGTTGTCTCCTCCTGAGATCCCATCGTTTATGATCCTGGTTCATTTAAGATTCCGTTGTTTAAAGAGAAGAAAAAAAAAACAAATTTTATTATTGAAAAATCACCCCAAAGATCCCATTCTGGAGTCTGAAGTTCCCGCTTTTTATGTCATGTTTTACGGAACAAAGAAACCCTTCATGGATCATCCACACTCATACACGATCACATCTCCGCTCTAAATTTCTCGAGGAGAGAGGTACAATGTTCGACTCATGCACAATGAAAGGATCGCACCCAGGTGTGAACTTTTCGACGCCTTTGATTTCTCCGAACATCGAACTACAGCAAGGCGTGATTCGGTTGGCAAGGCCAACAAGGCCGTATCAGATGGGATCACATCGAACTGAGATTTGATTGGTGGTTTTGTTTCCCTGACCATCTATCAGGTGTGCATCCGAATTTGCTAGACAGATTTTGCTCCTGTACTCTGGAACTGTCCGATCGCCTTTCTGTAATGCTGTGCTAGCCTTTCTTTCTTCGAATTGCAATTGGTGTGTTTACAACACAATGATGAGTTACTACCTGAATATAAGAGGTGATTTTGGTCTGAGATAAAGGAAAGCAATAAATACTTGACATGTAAAGGGGGAGGGGGAGCAATAAGTGAAATGCGCTTTATTATTATTAATAGGCTAAGGAACCTTCTCACTTTGGCCAGGAAACACAAACTGCAATGGTATATCACCGGTTCATCCGGCCTTGCCAAGATGATCCTGCAAGGCAGCGTCCAGGGGAAAAGGAGCAGAGGTAGAGCGAAGAAGAGTTGGGTGGACAACGTCAAGAAATGGACAGGACTGGAATATTTGCGCACCAGTACACTTTGTAAATGTGTATCTCTTTTAAAAGACAAAGGACACTGTGCGTGCGTCCGTCCGTCCGTCTGTCCGTCCATCCGTCCATCCACCCATCCATCCATCCATCCATCCATCCGTCCATCCATCCATCCATCTATTTATTTATCTACCTTCCTCCCTCCCTACCTACCTCCCTACCTACCTACCTACCTACCTACCTACCTACCTACCTACCTACCTACCTACCT
>NW_004797619.1:237749-239684 GCF_000002075.1 Aplysia californica
ATCTATCTATCTATCTATCTATCTATCTATCTATCTATCTATCTATCTATCTATCCATCTATCTATCTATCTATCTATCTGTCTATCTATCTATCTATCTATCTATCTATCTATCTATCTATCTATCTATCTATCTATCTATCTATCTATCTATCTATCTATCTATCTATCCATCTATCTATGTATCTATCTATCTATCTAAATGCTGCTCGGTGCGACGTTATGCTTATTGGAAAGGCACTTCACAAGACATTTTCACGCTTCACCCAGGTGAAGATAAATACCCGCACATAGACAGCAAAAGATGTTGTCGGTACGTTAGTGTTTTAGCGCATGTAGAAAGGCATTTTGCACTATATGCTTCCCAAGAAGTTGAGATTGTTTCAAAAATAATATAAGATATGGCTGGTATAGTATGATATATATTGTAAAGTGCAGAGTTTGCATTTGAGCAGGAATTTGCGCTATACACACTATCTATTATTATCATTATTTCAATTAATCTGAATACAATTTGAAAGGTACGGTAACAGAAAATTAATGAAGAATGTTTGGGGCTGCAGAAAATGAAAAGGCCGGTTTGAAATGGGAATGAAGCCATGATAAACAATCTTGGTGTAGTATTGAAGGGAGGTAAGTCTAACCAAAGCAGGGGAATCAAAACGTGTTATCTGAATTGTGTCCCTTTGGTGGTGTATCGTCAACCAGAGACACTAAAATATAGAGACAGGAAACGAGGCCTCGCGGTCCGTGACAACAGTGCATTTGCGAACGTGACCGCTGAGACGCGAGCTAAAAATAACCAGGCGCGGTATCGACAGCGAAGCGCGTCGCGTCTAGCCTAGGCCTAGGCCTTATCGAAACGAAGCGCGTCGCGTCTAGCGGGGCCTAGGCCTAGCTTTCTGCAGCTTAGGCCTAGCGCAATCAGAGAACTGGCCAAGGTTGCATTTGTAAACAATGCCTCTACAATTTCTATACTCTTCTGGTCTACAGAAAAGGTTACACATGTTGATGAAAACAGGACAACAGATTTTAAAATTGAATTCTAGATCTAGGCCAAGTTATAAAATAATGTCGATCTAGCATAAAACCAAAACATGTTTTGATAATGTAGACCGAAAACTAGATCTAGAATGATCTACATCTAGATTATCTAGATTAGATCTAGATCTAGATCTAGATTCTAGAGATCTAATTATCTAGTCGACAGTGTCAGTAGTTACATAAGAAAAAAAAGTCATCAAGACTCTAGATCTAGATTCTAGATCTATAGGTTTCCAGCATAATAAAAATATGCCTGCCTTAGCCTAAATAGATCTACATGCGTTGATCTAGATATCTAGCTTACAACATAAGCAGTTTAATTTAAGATAGCCTAATAAAGGTTAATACATTTTTACTTATTTTACTAATTAGTTACATAGCCCTGCATGGGGTCTGTGGGTAGGGAAGAGTTGGAGAGGAAAGAAAGAGAGCACGCAATAGCATATAGATCTATATATGCCTATAGGCAAGGGTGAGAAAAGGCAATACAGACTGTAGAAATAGAAAACAGATTTCGTTTTGTGTAGCCTAGGCTAGGCATATATGGATAAAAACAGGAATACAAAGCGACAGATCGAACTCACCAGAGGCCTATCTATCTATCTATCTATCTATCTATCTATCTATCTATCTATCTATCTATCTATCTATCTATATATATATATATATATATATATATAGATATATACGGGAAAGAGAGAGTGTCTCACAGTGAGTGAAAGAGTGAGACACTCTTAGACTGGACTTTTGTTCGTTCTGTGTCTCTCTGTCTCTTTTTTTCTACCTCTTCGTCGTCCTCTTTGTCTCTTGCAGATTCTTAGAAAGAGTGTGTCCACACTCTCTCTCTCACACACTCAAACTCGCGAACACACACATAAACAGGTGCGCCAG
>NW_004797619.1:239798-241204 GCF_000002075.1 Aplysia californica
GCAAAACACCACTTACACTTGCAGGTGACTTGCGACTGTCGATAGCCGCCATTAGCTTTGTTTACCGCGCCTCGTTTCACAATCAGCTGGTGACCTGGATACGCGAAAAGAGGCCTCGTTTCCTGTCTCTATATTTTAGTGTCTCTGCGTCAACTCTTCCTCTTGCCGACGCAGAAAGTCACGTGGTATGCGGTATGACTATGAGATATCATGTTTCCGCCAAAAATGATAGAGAAGTTGTGTGCAGTCCCCTAGCGCTACCAACCACTGGAGGACTGTGCAGTCCCCTAGCGCTGCTTTATGCACTGGAGAATGCAAGGAAACAACCTTTGGCCTTTGGATCGAGGTCAACAAGCCGTCATCAGACAGCCTCCCATGACTCCTGTGACAAATTGACAACATGACGTCTGATTTGACTGTTGCCCTTGTTTTTGGCTGCTACGGTGTTCTGTTTGAAAAAGTTAATGAATGTGGTAGAGCCACCCACTGTTGTTTTTTTGTTGTTGTTTTTTGTGGGTTTTTTTGTGTTTCTTTTTTTTTTTGAGGGGGGGGGTTGTTGTTGTTGTTATTGTTGTTGGTTTTTGTTTGTTTGTTTGTTTGTTTGTTTGTTGTTGTGTTGTTGTTGTTTTTTTTGGGGGGGGTAGTGAAAGGCGAATGTCGAAAGGTCTAGTGATCCAGTAGAATTGACATAAACTATATTGTAATAGTTCAAACATTGTAGATCCAGATCCTACTAATACATATCTAGATCTAGTTAAGTTAATTAGTATGGTGGGAGAATCTAGATCTAGAGCCAAACACTGTTTATTTAGGAGAATTTATCTTTAATGTCGACAGGTTTGTTGATCTAGGATCTAATCTATCTAGATCTAGATTCTAGATCTAGTAGTACTTATGACATAGACAGTAGACTGCACGACATATTTGGTCTTCTCTTCTTCGATTAAAACATTTGTAGTCTGTGTCCATAATACAGTGGAACTCGGTCGGATTCAACGAGCTCAGATTCAACGAGAACTCGGATTCAATAAGATGAGATAGATTCCCGTTTTTTTTTCTTCTTTAAAATCAGTTTTTTTTTAAAATAACCCGGATTCAACGCGCACTTAAATCAGCGAGCTCGGATCAACGAGATCGCTTCCTGGTGTGGACAGCCCCCGCAGACATGGCTCCACCCATTTTTCTCCCAGAACAAACTTTATCTATTCCCAGAAACCATCCATTGCACCTCCATCGTGAACCATTATTCACTTAGCCCATTGCATGCGACCAATCAGCGGCCTTTTTTTCATACCATGTATACCTTCACATGCGTTGTTGGCACGCGCATGTGTCTAATCTGGTGTGTGTCGGGGTCGGATGGGCGGCCTGCACCCGTGAGGCAGTGTGTGCGTGTCGGGGAGGGG
>NW_004797619.1:242179-243333 GCF_000002075.1 Aplysia californica
TACTCTCTCTCTCTCTCTCTCTCTCTCTCTCTCTCTCTCTCTCTCTGAAGTTGCTCTCTCTCTGAAGTTGCTATGCTATAGCTCTCTTCTCCTTCACCTTCTCTTGGCCACCCGGTCTCTTCCGAGCACCGCCTTTTCGGCCTTTGGGGACACAATTCAATATATGTACATGTATATATATATATATATATATTATACCATCTGATCACATGAAAGTTCATTCAAAGAAATGTTAATCAATTTCTTGTTTATTACCCAATTGACATCGAACTTGACCGAAAGCTAGAATATCCACTCGGGTTAAGTTTTAAAAAGAGTTCATTGCTGATGTGCAACGGAAAGATGATATAACAGTTTACCCCTGTACGTCATGCTTTTGCAGTCAAGATATATCAACAAACAAAATCTCCCAAATCGTGCATTATTTGATTTAGTATACAGGATAGATATCAGTAACAAACATAATGTTCCAAGCAAAGGGTCCAATTTGAAAAGGGCTGCACATTTTAAAAAGTTTGGGTCCAAAGGAGATAAGAACTAGAATTCTAAAGTCCCGAGTAACAAACAGTGAGCAGCCTGTAAAAACAACGCACTTTTGAAAAGGTTAAAGTGTTCCGTGATTTAGTGAGCTCTGACCGATACCTCGTCATTCTATCAAAGTTCCGGAGAAGCTTGAGGCTATTTGTTGGAGATAATGGGAGATAGAACCGGAACTTTCAGGGAGATCGGGCTGCTCCCCGTGACACCAGAGCTGTTCTGCGATAGATGAGCAACTATTTGATTACAGGACAGTCAGTCCGACTGAGTACAACTGGACCCCAAAGAACCTGAGTCCACTGGACTTTCACTGTTTGTGGGTGTTTGAAGGACAAGATGTGTGGGAAAACCTTTTAACGCATCCAAGACTCGAGAGAAACCATTATGGGGAGCACGACAGAGATTTACCCCCCCCCCCCCAGTAGTGGTAGCACCTGCTTGTCAATGCGCTATTCTCCAGAACGGACGTATCTGGAAGATATCTTGTGACTTTGTTTGTGGCAATCATATTTTATTGTCATTAAGCCATAATAAATCCGGAGGGATGTCCCAGGTTTCTGCAAACTTTGCTGTGTGTACCTTTATTCATACTGGTTTTATCGGTTTTCCTTTCCTTT
>NW_004797619.1:244091-245923 GCF_000002075.1 Aplysia californica
GTATATAGTCAAACACGTAGTACTGCATGAAATTGGCGGTACAGCGGGGCTTGCAGTATAACGGGATATAACTGATTGAATTTTGTACCAGTGGTAGACTAGTAGACACTAGAGACAAACTGTGGCCAGCCTAGACTCATCTTAATCTGTCTTGCACTATTCCCATGGGCAGGGGTAAAACGAGTAGCAACCAATTACATGTACAGCTCCAGTTGAACTTACCGTAAATTCAAACTGTAATGTGTCAAGGACCCTGTGGACGTTTGCTGTTTTTTGTTTGCTTTTTTTGTTGTTGATGTTGTTGTTTGTTTTTTAAAAGATTTTTTGGGTTTTTTAAAATTTAAGCTTATTAATCCAATATTCGTCAGTCCTCGGGCCGCTTAAGACCTGTAAATTAGGCTTGAGAGTGAGTCCTCACAATACAAAAAATCTCGCGGGTGCCAGCCAGCTTTTTGATAATCGGGCTGATATCTCGCCACACATTTTATTTTGTTAATAAAATTCCATTTTCTATAATATAGACAAAGTCTACACATAATAGCATTCTCTTAATCAGCACAAACAGGAACATTGGTGGCAAACGCTAGAAATTGGCCGAACTCGCAGAAAAAGATTATCAAGCAGCCACCGAGTGGATGCCGTGCTCCGTGTGTAGTCTGTATACCACCTCTGGGGTAATTTACATAAGTTTAATAAGGATCGTACAACTCAGACAGTAGGCGGATGGTGAGTGGCGGTGGAACTGCACAAATACTACAGTTAGATAGGCGTTCCTTTTAGTATATTGGCAAAACCTGGCAGTAAGCGGGGCTGGTGAAGCGAGGTTTGTAGAATTAACCGGCTGGCCTAGCACATCGATTCCCTTTTCCCCATCTCCTCCCATTTATCCCAAACACCCCCCCCCCAAAAAACAACAAAACATGAACACATTCTCCGTTGTGTACCTACGTCTTCGCTATCCCTCACTACATACACAAACACACGCATACGCCAATTACATACTGAGTCCTAAAACGTTTACGTAATACTTTATGTTAAAAAGTTTAAATACAATTAAGGCAGTCTGAAGAAATAAGTGATACCGTACCAATGACATGACGCTGTCCCGTGCAGATCAAGTTTAGAATCAGAACAACGGTGTGCTTAAATGAGGGTGAGGGAAAAGGGGAGGGCTGGGTATGCTATTGTTTTAGCGATCCACACTCTGTCAGCAGAACGGCTCTCGCTGACTCTCATCCTGGTAACATTTCTTCTATAACAAGACTGGCCAATTTTCCAAAGCGCCGGTCTGCCAGGAAAGGCTTCAGTAGGAAGTAAGTGACGAATAGAGCATCAAACAGAACCATGTGTGACGAAAAACCTACAGGCAGTATAAATTTGAGTCATTCTAACAATAAATGTACTGACAGTAACTAGAGTCAGTTTTGCTGATAACGTTACTGATGAAATACATGCTTTGAATAATCTTATCCTTCAATAAAGTAAGCAGCTGAGAAGTCAAATTGGCACCAAGAGGCGCTCTCTTTGGGCCCAGTTAACAATGTGTAAAATCGCCGGCTTGGAACGCAGTGTTCGCTCGCGCGATGTCGTTCGTCGAGACAGAAGACGTAGTCAACGAAGTTGCGAGCCACCGTTAATAAAACAGGGACGAAGGAAAGAAAATCTTATGAGCACCTTAAAATCAGCAAAGTGTTTTTTGAAAGTTGACAATTAATATTAATTAAGATTTACTTGAAACTGAATGAAAATTATTAGCAGCAATAAATCTCTTGTCCACAGTCCAGCTGATAAAAAGTTAACGAACTGCGCCTATATATATGTATATATATATA
>NW_004797619.1:246200-247662 GCF_000002075.1 Aplysia californica
TATATATATATCCATATATATATACTTACTTACTCTCTCCTCCTGCCGTCAGGTACTAAAGGGGGTGATTGTTGATTGCTGCTGTGAATAATTTACAGTTATAAGCGCTCTCCCTAATTTTGTCTCACACCCTTTTCAATGAATTTTTTTCTGACACGTGGTCACAGAGATGGACTCAAGCTGATGTCTCTCGATAAATGGCTTTTCTTTTCTTTTGGTAAGTGTCTTACGGCACTCGCAACGGCATATTTAGGTCGTATGAGCGCGCAGGACACTTTAAATTACATATTTTCAGTTTTGTAGGAATATTTAACTTTGCCCCGGTGGCGGCCGAAGTCTACTCTTAGGCCTATCGATTATAGGACCAACAAAGGATTTTTAACGTGCACACGGGACCTCAGCGATTGTTCGCCCTAAATCTGGAATCTGCGTGTGTCGCAGTCGCTGCCACAATTTTTGCATTTTTCAACAACAAAAAAACCCAAAAAAACATTTAAAAAACCACCGCCGGGGAATATAAAAAATTGAAAACCCCCACCGATAAATTAATATTGAAAAAAAAAAGAAAAAAAAAAGAAACCAATCCGCTTTACTTGTTGAAAGAAAGTTTATTTTCACTTCTGATTCACTTCGTCTCTTTATCACGTGTTGACCCCACGTTGATTTGTTATTTTCAGGTGAAGAATATAAGTACATTACATTTACATACTATTTATATTGCTGTTTCTCTTTTACTTTTCCCTCTTTGTTGTGTTTTCATTTGCTGGTGTGTTATTTTTGCTTTGTTACTGTTCTTGGGTGTTGTTTTTCTATTTTTGTTTTGTTTTTATATAGCGT
The DNA here is from genome assembly GCF_000002075.1 of Aplysia californica. Lineage (NCBI taxonomy): Eukaryota > Metazoa > Mollusca > Gastropoda > Aplysiida > Aplysiidae > Aplysia > Aplysia californica. The sequence goes on from NW_004797619.1 coordinate 247,038, forward strand.
AATGTCATTTAATTTGATGTTGTTCCTACATTAAATTTTTTTAAAATATAAATGTGTTATGTTAGAGTGTGTCTCCACCAAAACCGCGAATACTGACACTGGGGGCTCTCGTTGCCTGGGGGTTTTCGCCTCTCAATACTCTTATTCAATAGGTCCCTGGTTCGAATCCGGATAGTGACGGAAAGTTTTCTTTTCTAAAATTTTCTCTTACCACATCCTTTCCTGCTCTCTAACAATGTTCTGTTGTCTACTTTCGTCTCCACTTTCTGCCCCCACCCCCTCACCTCCTTTGCCGCCTACTCTGGGCGCCTGACTCTTTCTGCAGCCTTTCTACTGATACTCCTTGGCTCTTCTTACTGCTGTCTTTCAGCCACAAACCTGATCTTATGATAGGTAAGATCTACACCTAGTCTTCTCGGATAAGGGCGAAAAAATCTTAAAGGTCCCGTGTGCGTCCATTGCGCAAGTTAAAGATCCCTTGGTGGTCCAAAATCGATAAGAGTACGCTTCCGCCGCCATCGGGGCAAAATTCAAAATTTCCGACAAAATGAAAATGTTTAAATTGTCCCATGTGCTCATATGACCTAATGCACTTGCGAGCACCGTTAGAACACTTCGCCCCCCC
>NW_004797619.1:249799-262596 GCF_000002075.1 Aplysia californica
TCACATACATACATACATACATACATACATACATACATACATACATACATACATACATACGAAAACCTTCGAGCCTCTCCAGAAGAAACAAAGTTCTTTTTTACTCAATTACGCATCGGACACACGTCCTTGACACATAAATACCCCCTTCAAGGAGACGAGAAGCCGTTCTGTGTAGGATGCGACAAAGATTTTATCATTACACAATTTTTAACAAAATGTCTAGACTTCAGAGAGACTCGAGGGAAATATTTTAAATGCAAAAAATAGCAACATCTGTTTTCCGTCGTTGATCCCAACAGAATCCTTGATTTGTCATTTTGACTTTAAGCAGGTTATCATTTTACCTCAAGTTTTTAACACTTTAAAACCTAATTGTTGACCTGAGCCAAGCCGTGCAGTGAACTGTTGTGAATGCAACCAACTTGTGTTTCGCATGCTCATATACAGTTGCGAAAGCCGTAAAACTTTTACTAAAACCAAAACTAAAACATGTATATCTATACTATAATTTCAAACCAAAAAGACTGTAGTCAAACTAATTTTTCTTTCGTTCCTTCTTTTTAAAATAACGTTTCTAGTTTTGTAGAGCCGTACTGGTTCGTTTTAAGTATGCCTTACATAATTATTTCAAATAAAAAAGCCGCTTCTGAAATATTACGCCTACCATTCTTATAAGTTTGTGTCAACGGCATGGTTACATTTTACCCTATAAATAATCGGAGATATAAATATTTCATATTTCTAACGACGGGATGTAACAATAACGGTTAAATATTATGCAAATCAATGAAATTGAAACGTTAGCGACCACGGTAGCTGATTGGATGAGGCATGGCCATATCGACTACTTGCACACACTCATGACGAAGGTTAAAGTTACACGTCAGCTAGCTCCATTTCAAGGACTGACCACGCGGGTCCTACCTAAAATTATATATGCATTATAAGGAGTCAAATAGGAAACAACTTATAATAATACTTTGTTGATTTGGAACAATCGTTCGCTTTCGCACATTTCATACTAAGTACAATTTATTCAAATTAATATAAATGAAATCTTTGTCGCAAAACATGGTGAATATACACACAGAGAGCTATGGAAGATCATGTAATACCAATAAGGACAGCTAGAACAAGCACCACAAGACTTAAGTATTCAGATCATGCTCTTATGTATGGGGTCCCCTTAGGAACCAGTCCTCGATCCAGCTTTCTTCACCATTCACACTCAACCACTTGTCAAGGAAATTGTTAAATATGACTTAAAGTATCATTTCTGTGCTGATGATACCCAAATTTATGGTTCAACAGTGTTTACCAACTTAGATGAACTTGTCCATCGGGCAGAAAATTGTATTGCCTCAGTGAAAAACTGGATAAACAAAGACAAGTTGGTGGAGGCGTTGTTTTTGACTGCAGGCAGTGCAAAGTCTGTTAATGAGGTTGGCCACGATCACATGACAATTGATGATGCGGAAGTTGCATTTTCAAAAAAAGTTGTGAATCTTGGCATCTATTTTGATTCTACTTTCTCAATATCGCTGAGGTAAACCATTTGACCAGCTGCATGTATTAAGAAATAAGAAACATTTGTAAAATACGTAATCTAATCAGTACTTATTATACTGCTTTATATTGAGTTGCAAGTGCCGTAAAACTTTTATTAAAACTAAACTAATACTGCTTTACTAGTAACTTGCTTAGTTTGATCAAGACTTGATTTTTTAACTCCATGTTATCAGGAATATCACTGGAGAAAGTGAAAAGACTTCACACTATCCAAAACAATGCTGCACGTGTATATTTACGGAAAAGAAAGCAAGACTCTGCTACACCTCTTACGGACACTGCACTGGCTTCTTGTTGAGAAAAGAATTATTTACAAATTGGCACAGAGGCTTGAAAGCAGGCGCGGTTCGTCCATAGTGCACGGTCGTGCAGTGCCGCCCAAAATTTTTGAATGTTCTATTCCGTAAAACACCAACTATAATACAATAAAAGAAGCCAGAAACAAACACAAGCCAAATATTATATCAAAACAAAGGTCCATACTGGCGTCATAACTGTCATTTCTATGTCTATAGCGCCGTAAAACATCTACTATGCCATGCCAAAGTCCACGCGCTTTAGCTAAGCAGAAAAGGATATTCAACAGTGCAACCTGACCTATAAATCGCTCTTGGGGATAACCCAAGCGATGACGACACTCGTAGCGAGTTTGGTGGTACATTAATATTAATAAGCCGGCACATCTCAAATGTGCTCCTGCCGAATAGTGCCGAAACATAGCACACAGTAGACAGTCTAAAAATAAACACGATAGACCATACGCTCTTCTTTGCCAGTATTATGTGAGCCCCGGAGCAATCCTGCGGAGTGCTCAAGTGAATTGTGATTGGCTCATTGTTTGTCTTGCCACTATTTTAAGTGACTCTGTAGCCGTGAATCTGAGGGAGGTGAACGTGACCGTCCTATGAGTTATGCCTTTGAATGGTTTTGTAGTGGAGTAGTGAAAGTTATTACATGTACTTGAGTGTTCAGTTCCAATACAGGAAGAACAAATTGATGTTTAGCTAACAAACAAATTTAGTACTAGAAATCAAAGCGACCAGTAAAAAGAATGAAAATAAAACCACGAGGCCCTCCCTCACCAACCCAAAGATCCTAAAGTTATACACCGTCTCATTTATTTGGCCCTTGACTATCATCAGCATGCCATAGCTTAATTATTATTGTGCACGCCTACTTTTTAGCCCCACGAGCCGCCCCTGCTTAAAAGATCATGCGTCATCATATTTATCAAATCTGTTAAGACTACATTCCAACTGGCAGTTTAAAGTCACAAGCTGACAAAAAAGAAAGTCCTTTTACGATCTACGAAACTTTAAACAATGGCTGAAAGGGCATTTGAATACCAAGTCCCCAAGATCTGGAATGATTTGACAATTAGTTTAAGGGACATTAATTCCTTTAATTCATTCAAATGTTAGCTGAAGTCCTTTCTGTTTTTAAAGTAGAGAGAGAAATATTTAGAGAGATTGTCTTTTGGTCAGAACACAACGTTTCATGTTACAGTTGCTTTACAATGTGAAGTGCTCAGAGAGGTTGGGCGCTATATAAATTCTTTTATTATAGTAGTAGTAGTAGTAGTAGTAGTAGTAGTAGTAGTAGTAGTAGTAGTAGTAGTAGTAGTAGTAGTAGTAGTAGTAGTAGTAGTGGGGTGGGAGGATTATGTCTCCTCTCTCCTCTGATAGTTAGCTTCTCTCTGTAGTTGGTATCGCGGTTTCTGCTAGCAAGACAGACGACCCTGCACCAGACGTTCCTTTCGGTGGCAGTTCCTTTGAGTTCTTTGGGGGTAACCTGTGCAAACTGGAGGTTTTCCTTTATCATGTCTTTGAACCGCTTTTTTCGCCTCCCGAGATTTCTTTTACCACTTGCGAGTTCGCCGTACAGCTGTTGTCTGGGCATTCGGTAGTCTTCCATGCGGATGACATGGCTGCCCCATCTCAGTTGGACTTTGAGCTTTCTGTGCTTGGTTAGCATGATCGGTATGTTGGTGATGCTGTCTTGCCACCGGACGCCAAGTATGCTGCGGAAGGCCTTTGGTGGAACTGCTCTAATTTGCCGATGTGCTTCCTGTAGAGTGACCAGGTCTCCGAACCGTAGAGGAGGGAGGAGAGCACAACGTCTTTGTACTCTTTGATTTCTGTTGACAGCCGACATTGTGCTGTTTTAGTACCTTATTTTTCAGTCTACCGAGAGCTTGGCTGGCTATGCTGATTCGTGAATCAATTTTTTGATCGATGGAGCCGTCTGCAGAGACGAGATACTTCCAAGGATTTTTAAGTTCTTGGTGTTCCTTCGGCTGTTGCCATTGATAATGATGTTTGTAGAGGTATATACAGATATATTATATATATTATATATAGGCCTATATGCATAATATATATATATATATATATATATATATATATATATATATATATATATATATATATGCTCACACACACACACACACACACACACACACACAAACACACACACACACACATACACACACACACACACACACACACACGTACACACACACACACACACACGTGCACACACACACACACACTACTCACGCACACAAATTACACACCCACCACACACTCAGCATTCAGTCACCAGAAGATAACAGGTGGTGTGCCCGGCACTCAGAAAAGTTCTGCATGAGATTAGTCAGGGTAAAAAAAGAAATAATATAAACTGGACAGAATCCAAGCATGTGATAGTCAGCCAGCGCTTTTCTAGATATCAAGTGTGCTACATGAATAATGCTCTGTTTATAGTTTCTACAATGTGACCAGCTGTTGGAAATATTGTTTAGAATACTGGTATACTAACTTTTCATATAAAACTACCCGTAGAGCATTCCACCGATTCAGTTTATCTTTCTCTCTCTTGTTTGCTTCTACAATGCTCGTTCTTATATTCTGAACTATTCAAAATAATTTAAATCGTGTATATGTGTTTATCTCACCAACCTAGCCTATTGCTATTAGTCTTTGCATCATATCTATCTATCTATCTATCTTTCTATCTATCTTTCTATCTATCTATCTATCTATCTATCTATCTATCTATCTATCTATCTATCTATCTATCTATCTATCTATCTATCTATCTATCTATCTATCTATCTATCTATCTAGAAAAAATAAATCTTTCTGATCCATCACTCACTCACACACACACTCACACTCATACTCACTCACTCACTTACTCACTCACTTACTCACTCACTTACCCACTCGCTCTCACTCGATAACTCATTCACTTTCAGTCTCTCTCAGCCCTCCCCCCCCCCTCTCTCTCTCTCTCTCTCTCTCTCTCTCTCTCTCTCTCTCTCTCTCTCTCTCTCTCTCTCTCTCTCTCTCTCTCTCTCCTAATGATAATAATGAAAATAAAAAGATAATAATAATATTATTAACACAACAGAGACAGCAACAACAACTGTTATAATAATAATAACAACAACAACAACAACAACAACAATAATAATAATAATAATAATAATAATAATAATAATAATAATAATAATAATGACAAAATGATAATACTGATAACAATGATAATGATAATAATAATACAAATTATACAAATTGTACAAATAACAATAGTTATGATAATGATATTACTACTGCTACTACTACTGCTACTACTACTACTACTACTACTACTACTACTACTACTACTACTACTACTACTACGTCTACTACTACTACTACTACGTCTACTGCCACCAAAAGGAACGCCTGGCGCAGGGTCGTCTGTCGATTTTTTGGGGTCCAGTTGTGCTCAGTAGGACTGATTGTTCTGTAATCAAAATGGTTGCCCAGCCCAAAACAGATTTGGCGTCATGAGGAGCAGTCCTATCTTGATGGAAATGGAAAATGCTGGTTCTTTCTCCCTTCATTGTGAAAAATTAATCGTCCATACCCCTTCCAGAATTTTCATAAGATGATGTCAAATTTCGCCGAATGATGAACTTTTTCAAGAGTGCGGTGTTTTTTCAGGCTGTCTACCGTATGTTACTTAGTGCTACGAATTCACATCTTGTTTTCTATAGACCAAAATCTTTCAAAAATTTCAGCCCATTACAAAATGGACCTTTCTCTTGGACCATTACGTTTGTCACATATATTTATCCCGTACCCCCGACCGAATCATGCGCATATCGATTTGGGAGAATTTGTTTGTTGGTACAACTAAACTGAAAAGCACGTTGTACAGTAGCTTTAGAATCTTTCTGTTGTTCAATAGCAATTCTTTTTTTTTTTTTTTGGCAAAAAATAATCCGGATGTATTGTCTAGTTTTTTTGTTGTCAATTTTGATGTCCATTAAAAAAAACAAAAACAAGAAAATTATTAACATTTCTATGAACGAACATTTGAGTGGTCAACTGGTATAAGTATTATCAAAAATGTTAATTCACACCTCATATTAAAAGCACTATCTTGATTAATACTTATCAACTCTGTCGAAAATTTCAGATAACACAGTGCATTCATTTTACAGAAAGGGAACACGTGGAATGCATAGTTAAGAATGTCTTTAATCTTCAATTTTGAACTCATAGGGGGCAGGCGTGGCCCGGCACGAAAGGCGCGATCTAAAATTTCCCGCAAGTGCTCAATTTGATTGGTCTTGGTGCATGAGAGGAATATTGTTAGTTTTGAAAAATTGATTTGTCACAGCAGCCTTTTGAGCGGGTGCACGATATCAAGCAGGAATACTTGTCTTTCGACTGGATTTTGAAAGAAAAGTACATTGGGCTCTAGAATTTGGTTGATTTAGCCTTGAGCTGTTATGCTCCTACGAATAGACACAAGCGTGGTCTTGCCAATATCACTGATTTCAGCCCACACCATGACAACACAATTCCACCGATATTGTTTGCATGTCTGAAGCTAGCTGGGGGTGTATCTTTAGTTGGGTCTTCTGTAAAATCTGGCCCACACATAGTGCCCTTCCAGTCAAAATTGGGACTCATCTGAAAACATGTATGTATTCCAAATACGACGTGGCCATCACACTCGACGCTGTGCCCAATGAAGTCTGTGCTTGGTGTGATGGGGCTGCAGTTTTATGCGACACGCTAGGCACCTAGCCAGAAGGTTTCCCTCTTTCAAACGAAGAAGAGCAGCCATGACAAAGATCGGACTGTCATTTCTAAGTCTTTTTGATTCACCCTGGGTCTTTGTTTGCCTGTTGAAATTCATTTCTCAGGCGTTGCGTTGGGATGATTTCGTCCACCTTTCGTTTTGTCTTTCTGTGTCCTACTTGCTTTGATCTGTCCTTTTGGGAGCCTATCGTTGCCATGTGATCCCATGTGGCATTCACAGTGTGTCTGCTCACGTTGAACCTTCTCGCAACTATCGAAAGTGGAGTGGTCACCTGAAGCATTTCAGTGGTGTGATTTCTGTTTGATTCATTCAACCGAAGCATGGTGAATCCATTAAGAGAAGCCACTTTTTTGTGACGAAACATTCATAAGGAGTCCAACTTTGATTGCATAGTTTTAGTTTTCAAAGTGACCCACACATTTTCACAGTATTTGACAAATTAGCAAAACCCTGTGAATGACATCGTCCGACAAAATGATAGACCAGTGCACCCTAGTGAGTACAGTTCACGAACGACAAGGAGCTTGTATAACATGTGTAAAGAATTCAAAGTAATTGAACGTGTAGTTTTTGAGCTACACGCTCTTACAAGGTGTGAAGTTAAAAATGTTAACACACACACCCACACACATACACACACACACACACACACACACACACACACACACACACACACACACACACACACACACACACATACATTCACAGGGCGCGGAACGCATTAACGTAAGCATTTTTAATTTGGTAGGAAATTATTCTTTAATTTTGCCTGGGTAGCAGTCGACGCCTACTCTTATTGATTTTAGGGGTGTTTAACGTGCGCAGCTTTTTTTCGCCCTTATTCGAGAAGACTAGGTATTCGATCTTACCTACCCTAAGATCAGTGGTATGGCTGAGAGACAGAAGTAAGAAGGAGCTAGGAGTAGCAATAGAAAGAGTCAGGAGTCCAGACGAGGTGGAAAATGGGGGGAGGGGGGGGAGATGAAAGCAGACGAGAATGACTGGAGAGCAGGAATGATGTGAAAGGAGAAAGTTTTAGAGTAGAAAATCTTTTGCCTCTGTCAGGTTTCGAACGCAGGACCATAATTGAATGAGAGCGAAGACCGTATCTCTAGACTAGAGCCCTCACGAAATTAGTCTAAAAAGAGCCAAGTTATTGTCCTTTGAATTGATTAAAAAATCCAACTGGGCACCCTGTATATATCCGTCTCTCTCTCTGTTTGTCGCCCCTATATTTAAAAAAACGCGGAGTATTCTTTTTTTTTGTTGAGGTAAGTGTTTTACGGCGCTTGCAACTGCATGAGGTCATATGAGCGTGCGTGGAACATTTTCAGTTGTTAAGAAATTATTTTGAATTTTGCCGGGTGGGGGCCGAAGCTTGCTCTTATCGATACTGGACCACCAAGGGATCTTTAACGTGGGAAACTTGCACTCGGGAGATTTTTCGCCCTTATCCCAGAAGGCTATGTGTAGATCTTACTTACCATAAGATCAGGGGTGTAGGTGAAAGACGGCAGTAAGATGGGGCCAAAGAGTAGCAGTAACACAGCTGCAGAAAGAGTCATGAGCCCAGAAGAGGGGGTGGGGGTAGAAATGAGAGACGAAAGCAGAGGACAGAACATTGTTAGATAGTAGGAAAGGATGTGAAAGGAGAATATTTCAGGGAAGAAACTTTTCCGTCGCTCTCCGGATTCAAACCTATTGAGTAAGAGGTGGACACCTTAACCTCTAGACCACGAGAGCTCCCCTGGTATGATTCAAGTATTGGGTTATTGTGTCAGTTAATGAAGTACTACTTTCACTGCCCTTTTAAAATTATTTGTGGAGAAAGAAATAGTGTACCGTAATTTTGGACACTTGTTTTTATCAAGCACGCAACGTGGTGCTCTCACTTCTGCCCCGTACATTGTCTGCTGCGTTGGGCCTGTTTCACGTGACCTATTTCAGGTTATTTTGCCACAGTTTCTGAGTGTCTAGGTGTTTATCTCTCTCTCTTTCTCTCTCTCTCTCTCTCTCTCTCTCTCTCTCTCTCTCTCTCTCTCTCTCTCTCCCTCTCTCTCTCTCTCTCTCTCGATTGCATCACACTTGAAGTCCGGTATCTTTCATACTGGGCCGTCCTGCTCAGTTCTTCTGTTGACCTGTAGGCTACAGCTGTTTCTGTAGTGTCATTGGGGCTGACTACATTTTCTGTCTCAGAGCCCCTGTCCTGCACTGATGAAAGATGTGTTCTGCAGTTTGGGCCACTTCTCCACACTGGCGTTTTGGTGGTTGTACTAGTTTAAATCATCTATGCACATGTTGTATTAGTCTTGTGTTTTGTGGTCTTAGTCTGATGATAATCACTTATTCTTAGCGGAACAGCTCATAGTAGTTATCTGGTATAAGTGTTTTACATAGTGTTTTTCGATTGCTGTTTCTGCACACCCACTTTTGCCATCCTGTTTGCCTATTCCTTTTCTAAAATACAACAATACGATGGGATCAACTGCAGCATAATCCTCAGGCATGGGATGCCTTTTGTTACCTCTCACAGCCTCGGAATTTTGTCGGCAATGGTTGCCTGCAGTACTGACATGGCATCTTTCAAGAAATCTATTCGGCTTTGTAGATCTGTCACATCCGTGGTCGGATATTTGCTGCGTGTACAAGAGCCTCTGTCTCTGCCCTGTAGTTTGTACAATTCTGCCCAGTTGGGGTTTCCTCTGCTTGGCGTCCTTCATTTGGGACTGGGTGTAGAATACTCCCGCTCATCCTCTTTTCACGGTATCAGTGGCTGATCCATCTTCGTGGGGGTATCTTTTTTCAAGCATAGACAGGGTAAAGGTTTTCTTGTTGAAGTCATTGTGGCCATCTTTTGTGGTGAACAAAGGAACACACATGTGACATGTTATGTTTGTACTTCTCTGTCCCTTGAAAATGCCTTTGGAGTACGGCCTAGCGTGTTCACTGTGGCTGGTAGATGGTCTTTTATATCTGTATTCTTCCGCTTTCCTTTATAAGGTTGGATGTTTTAAGCCCTTTAATAACAACAGCTAAGGATATTCCAAAAGACACTCCCGATCGCTTCAGATGGCCATGTGTATCAAAATCTGCTTAAAGGCTCAGCAAAACAACTTTTCCCGAATCACAGTCAGTAAGCATGTCGTTGTTCATGACTTTAAGAAGTCATATGTATTAAAATCACCACGTGTTTCTTAGTTATCAAGGTCATTTCTTAGTTTCTTGATTTTTTCTGCAAAGTAATGAGCGAACTTGTTGGGGAGTTCTAACCAGTTCTAAATCGGGAGAAATGTGTCTCTTTGACACTTCCTAATAGTTCATCACATACACGATTTTGAATTTTCAGATTTAGAAACATAGTACTTCTTTGTAGCACATCTATTTACAAACTTCAGCTCTTGCTTCTTTAATCTAAAAATATGTTAGTGGATTCTGAGCCCTGTTTTATGCCGTTGTCTCTCTGTCTTGGCGCATTCAATTTTAGCCTCTTTCGCTTCAACCCTAAACCATGGTGCATACGTTCTAATCGACAGATGACAAGTACATGTGGTGCTTGCTTGTCAAGAACTGCCGTAACAGTAGAATTATACAAATCAACACAGACTGTTTTAAGGTCACTTAAAGATTTCAACAAACCCTTTTTAAACTTATTAATGTCAACCCCTTTGATGTTCCTTATAGACACAGAATGTTTTTCTGGCTAGATCTTAATCACATACAGGTAAGATGAAGAAATGATCAGAAAGTAGTTTGTCTACAACATAAAGTTTTCGAAAAGCGTCTAGGTTTTTCTTTATCCCATCAAGTGTGCGGCCAAAATGATGGGTGGGTTTAGTGACGACCTAAACCAAGTTGTGTTGTCTGAATAATTCTGGAGCAACATAACACATCTATCTCGGACGCCACACACTTAGCACAGAACCGAAACCTGTACCTCCCCTCGACATCCTAATGATACCAGAGGAAGAAAAACGTAAAAAGTAGAGGTAAAGTAAATGAGATTGAAGACAACACATGTGATCAAAGTATATTATTTTGTTGTAGTCACCTCAAATGCGTAAACCATAATTTAAACTTCCCGGAGCACCTTTAGCACGCACACAAGAATTTCAGTGGTTTCAATTTATTTCAAAAAGTGATTTACGCCAAAACCTGAAAAGTAGAGTATTCTATAAGAAATCACCAACCTTGCGAGCGCGACGTTTCTCTTCATTCCCAGCACAGTGTAGGACAACCATTTGAGCCCTGTGTCCCCAGGGATTGGATCGACTCCTCGGTGGCATTACTCGAAAATGGAATGTGTTTGAGTAAAGAGAACTACATATTGTGTTGTGCTTTCGCACAATATCTATTGTTAAATGAATTGAATAAAGCAACCCAGCTTCTTTTATCAGCATACCTGCCTGTAGCTTGTTGCCAACTTCTTTTTATATTTATTTTACAGAACGCGAACCCATTCCGCACTTCAATATAGGTCTAGTCACCTAAATATATAATGACCATATAAGCAGGTGGAGGGGTGAAAGTTGAAATAAGCAATATTCACTATATGCAAATTAACCGTCCAGTCAGCCAACTTGCTCCTTCAGGCAGTTTGAAATCATTCCAAATCGACTTTTATTCACATGTTTATATACACTGTGTACATTGTATAACAAAGCCAGGAAAACGGCTCCAACGAACTTTTCAAATCTATCCCAGTAATCTTTTTAAAAGAGTGAAATAATGTCATGCAAGGTACACACAAAGCGATCTTGTTTTGTTTCTAGATACTAAATTCTTTGCCCCCCATGTGACACCGATCGGCGATTGTAAGAAGCCGTTCCGTTTCCCCACCATGGTGTGACCAACACGTAGCAAGGGTCTCCTTTTGGACATTCACACTCGATAAAGTTGTAATCTTATTCTTGAATGGTTTGTGCGGCCTTTGAGCGCGAAAATCAGTTTGTTTTTAACAGTCAAAGCGAATTTTTTTTTAATGTCGCGTATATCTAGCATGAATGCTGCTTCTTTAGTGTCGCCAGGATGAGGATTCGGGGGATGAATGTACTAAGTCTAATATTTTACTTTCGATTATGATTCCTATGCGAAAGTTACGTTCAATTTTATCAATGTGCTGACATTTTTACATTGATAGAGGCGGCTTTTTAAAAAAGATTATTTATTAATTAATTTACCCCACCCCCCGAACCAAAACACAGGTGTAGTATTGATGTACCCCTTCTGCATCCTGTTACGTGGGGACAAGGGCTTTCCACTCTGCACCACAATTTTATGGAAAATTTGGAGAGGTGAGTGCTAGCCCTCTGACAGTTCTGTTGAACAAAGGATAACGCTGATAATGCTAAATAGTATTATTCTATAATTGTTGTTGATATTAATACGTTATTAATTTTCTTTTTTTTTCGAATTAAATCAAGAAGTTGAATAGTTGACTCTGTTCAAAAGCAGCGTACCAAAATATAGCTTTTTTTTGGTAGGGAGAACCTTAAGTTTTATGCCCGTCTCCGAGATACAATCAAGCCGAGTGGGGACGTATGTTTTCTTCAAGCTCTATAAGCTCAGCCTTCCTGACAGCTACTCAGAGGACAGTTATTGTTTTTTCAGTCTCCTGTTCATGTCTCTTTCCATGTTTAAAATACTTTTCCCAAATCGTTAATGACTTTTAAGCTTATGTTGCTTTTGATTATAGATCTGATTCTTAAAAGAATGCAGACGCTTGATCTCTCCTGAATCCGTGGCATCTTTAGAACTCAGGGATAGTACTTTAACTCTAATAAGGTTATTGTCTGCCCCACCGTCTTGCTTGATCTTTATTATTCAAAGCTACAGTGAATACGTCTTGTGCTCGCAGGAATTTAAGTTTTGCTTCTTCATTTATATCCTGCCAAAATTATTTCTATCGTTTTAACTTTCGTTTTTCTGTTGACATGCACCTTTGGGTATTTTTGTTTATATTTTTTTGTGATTAGATTATACGCCCCACATTCTCCATCGATCTAGTATTGTTTTCGATGGCTGTTTGGTTTCAGTACCGCATTGTCTTTTTTGCTTTTTGCTAGTTTGCTTGCTTGTTGTTTTTTTGTCTGTTGTTGTGGCTTTTGTGAGGTGAGCGCGGGGGG
>NW_004797619.1:262696-272610 GCF_000002075.1 Aplysia californica
GGGGGCGGTGTCATGGCATTGAGATGTAGATTTAGAAAAAAATAAAAGTCCTGTATTCTTTCTGGGCTTTTATTTGTTACCAATAGGATGCCTCTCTGAGATCTTGGTCTTGGCGAGACCCAAATTGTTGTTGCAGGACAAGACACTTTAGTCAGTAGCACCGCTCTGGGGGTGCCTCATCTTGCAGGATACGGTATACGAGCACGGGCCAGTTTACCTGCTTAATGAGTTTAAAGGATTGGTTATTAGATACAAAAGAACTTTTCGATAAATGGGATCGGTCCACCTTAAGTCTTAATGTCATTGGGGGGTCGGACCTTCGGAAATAACGTATGTCTCTGATATGACAGACCCCAAAAAAGGAGGAAGAGGATAAGGCACCCCCCGGGGCGGTGCTACTGACTAAAGTGTCTTTAGACCATTCCCAAAGGAGGGGGGGGGGGCGGCATTAACCATTTTCTTATACACAGTAGAAATGTAAGTGTAAATGAATGGGCTGATTCTTAAATGTGATTCATAATTGTATAAATGTGCCTGAACTGTAACAGGGAACTGCTGCTTTTTCCTTCCTAATCCTTTGTTTTTTCCCTTGCCCATTTATATGAGATTGACGCCATCTGATTAGTAGAAAAAAGTGCATATGATTGTGTCCAATAGTGTATTACATGCATACTTAGTATATCAATTAACTGTAATAGCGGATAGAGATTCCAGGATTATAGATGTAAGTCATTGATCTGAGAGAGGTGATGATTTTAGAATTAATAGTGGTGATGAGTGATGATGAGGGATTGCGTTTAAGTAATGTTAGCGTTAGTCCTATCTTCCTCAGTGGCGGTGGGTGAACCTAGATTTGGGTGGGGCTTAGATTTCTTCCACTTCTTTACCACCAAAAAGCAGGCAATAAGAACAATACAGTGATGATTTTTCTATACTCACGGCGAGCCACGGCATTTTGAGAACCATTCAAAACGAGAAGAGTCACCTTTGTCTGCCATCTCTTTGTTCTACGTTAAATTCTTCTGGATGGTGGGGACGAAGCAGTTTCACCTCCAAATTTCACTAATTAGCTTTTATTTGATTATTGTTAAATCTCAGCAGCACAAACACACAGCATTCCAAACACACACCGTGTATGAGGTGGATAGGGTCGTGTTGTTGCAGAAAATAGAACGCGCCTAACAAAGGCCCAATGGGCGCATAGGTAACTGTGTCACTAGGGGAAAGTGTGTCGTAAACTTTCACCCCATTGTCAGGGCTGGGAGAGCGTGAGCCCTCTGTGCAGTGTTATTTTTTCAAGTCTTCTACCTTTTTACAAGAGGGGTTTCATTAAGGAGAGACCGTGAGAACGGGCTGGTTGATTGCTGAGCCCTAAAGACATTTGATTGGCTGTTAGGTTACTATAGTTGTAAGCGGGGACAACAGTGATTGGATAAACGAGCAAGCCGCCTAGTTCATCACTCTGTGTTCATTGCGGTCAATCAGAACAGTTTCAACTGCTTATTTCGTTATTTTGATTTGCCTTGGGATAGACTTGGGGGGTGGGGAGGGGGCTCAAGCCCCTGAGCCCTTCACTACCCACCGCCACTGATCTTCCTCTGCTCCAATGAGTCACGAGGGACGTGGGCACCCTCTATCCCGTTCCCTACTGGAACCATCTTTGCGGTCACCATGAAGTTCCGAAAAGGTGGGCTCAGTCTCTGCTAAGGTGACATCGTTAGTGTTAGCCTATTCTATCAGGTCAAGACAAGTGTAGAGAGGAGCTAAGTGGGAAGACAGTATAGTGGCAGGTATGTTGGGGGTATTTGTAAGCGTGTTGTAAATAGCAAGTTGGCAGATTATGATCTTTAAAATTGCAGCATTCTACTCCCTGATCCTTTGCCCCAAGTAATCTTTTCGAGTCCGATTGAGCTTGCAGAGATTCTGACGCAGGATCCTCGAGCCCAAATCGAGAGGGCACAATTTACACAGAATATTGTATCCCCTCGCCTCAGGGGGAGCGACCTCAAACTCCCGAATCAAGTACCCTATGTCTGAATCCTCCCAGTCTCGTCCATTATTGGTAGATCTATACTTCCTAATCCTTACTATCGTTATTTTTCCTCTACTTCTTTTGTATGTTTTCCACACTCTTGCCATCCGCTATTTCCGGGGTGCCTGGATAGTCGAAGCAGACCTTGCGCTGTTGAAGCTAGAGAGGAGAACAGAGTAAGCCTGATTCCCTGTAAGGACTTCTCTGTTGACATCCACTCCTTGGCGCTCATATGACCTTATGCAGTTGCGATCGCCGTAAAACCTCTTCTAAAACTAAACTAAACGGAGGAGGAGGAAAGCCTGAAAAGACCATCAAACAACCTAAATTTGAGAATGCCCGTTTGGGAATCTGGGCCAAGATCATTAAAAAAACAACTTGCTTGAAACAAAGAGCGCATTTCACTCACAGAATTTGTCAACGTCTCCAGGATTGTTAAAACTGTTGATCAATAATTAAAGCAAACTTGAGTCCTTTATTAGTAACTTGTTGGACCTACTATATGTGTTGAGGTTATCTCTTAGTGGTGCTATGTTTGGTTTGCCGCAACGTTTTGTTTCAAAGACCGTAAGAAGCCTGTTGAGGATTTCAGTGTTTCGGTGTTGGTTTTGGTTCTGTGGTACAATTAGATCAGACCGTCAAAGACAAGGCATAATATGGCACCTTTTTCTAGCCTGTAAGAGATGCCAAACAAGAGTGCAGGTTATTTCAGATTTAATCAAAACAATTAAACATTTTTAAAAAAGCAATAGGAAAAACAAATTGAAATTATAACACCAAACAATGACATTCGAAATAGGATACATTTTTATTGACTTTCCATTGGATGATAATATAGATCTATATGATAGTGTACTTTCTCAAGCTTTGGCTTTAAAAACACACGGTACGTACACAGCTTCATACCAACACATCGCAATCTATACCACTCTCTCTCTCTCTCTCTCTCTCTCTCTCTCTCTCTATCTCTCTATCTTTCTCTCCCCCCCTCTCTCTCTCTCTCTTTGTCTCTTTCTCTCCCCCCCTCTCTCTCTCTCTCTTTGTCTCTTTCTCTCAATCTCCTCTCTCTCTCTCTCTCTCTCTCTCTCTCTCTCTCTCTCTCACACACACACACACACACACACACACACACACACACACACACACACACACACACACACACACACACATGGTAAATCTATGAACAAACACAGGGCATTTCGTGTACACACACACACGTTTGCTTTTAATTGTATAATTCCAACACTTTTTTAAAAACAAAGAGATAACAGGCCGACTTTAATAATAATACATTCTAAAAACGTCAAATCAAGCTATTCTGAAGCCCCATCAACAATCCACTCTCACATTAAAAGAAATGAGGGGATGACCTGGTGGTCAGCGACGAAAACAGTTTATAGTCATGAAATCGATACGGTTATTTCGCCCATCCATAATAATTGCATTAATGTCCTCGCGCGTGAAATATGAAACAGTAATACTGGACATTTAATTTAATCCTTTGGTGTGAGCATCACAGACCGAGAGGTCGACATTCTGATTCTCATTGCAAACTGTAACATGATAATGTTTTACTTTGAACTTGATAGGAAATCTCACTCTATCGTTCTATTTGTTTGGTCGTCTTTTTACTCCTGGTCAGAAAGGGCACCTCGGAAAAGAACCAACATGGTTGCGGCTTCGGATACAATACAATGTGGTTAGTGCTATGTTTTCCAAGATCATGAAACCAGGCTGCGATAGTCGTAATGGGCAAAGACGTGGAGGGTTATCCTTTACATAAGCCCATATGACATCGTTACTTTGGTGAAGCGTTGCTAGAGCCCAAAATAGTCATTACAGATGTTTTAAATGCCCACCAATACAATTTAGATCATCTTGGATGCGGGCAGATTCGACCCGGTTTATTGTCTGTCAGGGCTAACCCAGTCTGAATGGTCCAAGCAAAACCAAACGGGGATACTGGACAAAAATTTTCCCTACACGGGAATCGAACACATGTCTTCTGTGTGTGACGGTAAAGCGCCTAACTGTTGCACCACATACACCGGTCAAGTGCCCATGTGAAACATTGTGTAAAATCTATAAAAGGAAGAACATATTGGTTTGTACTTCGGCAAAGAAAAGAACACTAACAAGAGCATTTTTTTTTGTAACACAAAAGCCGAAACTGACAGACAAAAACTGCAGAGTGCTGAGCCCTCATTTTCCAATTTCACAAAATCTGCGTATGGCCGCATTGATAACTGATTGACATCGTCGACACCTGGAAAAGAAAAGTTGTAGGGTAAACTGCTGGTGGATCTGCACCTAGTTTCTTAATAGTTATTGCTCAAATTCATGTAACGTGTAGGGCTGGTCAGTTCTCGCTGAGAGAGGTCTGAATCCAGGAACATTACGTAAGGACGCAGTCTGTTCTGGAGATGACTGCAGCGGATGAGCCGGGTTTGTCTCTGCGTTGTGATCCGAGGCCTGTCACTTCTCGATCGATCTTTCGAGAGTTCCAGACGACCCGACCTGTGCCCACAAACGTCCAATGCTGTTTCTGTGGATGCTGAGCCTTTGAGTCACATCTCGCTGCGTACTTCCAGCCTGCAGCGTCAGTGAGTGAGTGAGGGGGGAGGGGGTGTACGTGTGTGTGTGTGTGTGTATGTGTGTGTGTGTGTGTGTGTATGTGTGTGTGTGTGTGTGTATGTGCGTGTGTGTATGTGTGTGTGTGTGTGTGTGTGTGTGTGTGTATTTCTGTCTTGCAAAACACAACCTCGCTTTTATATTTGAGGTCAGGACCACAAAAACATGATACAATTTTTAATTTTTTTTGGGTGTTTTACGGCGCTGACAACTGCATAAGGTCATAAGAGAGCGCGGGACACATTAAGCATTTTCAGTTGGTTGGAAATTTTGAACTTTGCCTAGGTGGCGGCCGAGGCCTACTCATATCGATTTTAGACCACCAAGGGATCTTTAACGTGCGCAACTTGCACACGGGACCTCCGAGATTTTTCGCCCTTGTCTGAGAAAGCTAGGTGCAGGTCTTTCCTACGAAAAGATCAGTGGTGTGGCTGACAGGCAGCAGTAAGAAGAAGCCAAGGAGTAGCAGTGGAAAGGCTGCAGAAAGAGTCGGGAGCCCAGAGTAGGGGGAAAAGGAGGTGAACGGGTGGGGGCAGAAAGTGGAGATGAAAGCAGAATATTGCTAGGGAGCAGGAAAGGGGTGAATTGAGACATTTAGAGAAGAAAGTGTTTCCGTCACAACCCGGATTCGAACCCGGGATCTTTGAATGAGATGTGAACACCTTAAACTCTAGGCCACGAGGGCTCCCACATGATAAATGTCTTGTCTTGACGCGACAAAGTATAAGAGATAGTACAGATAACAGAAGGAGTAGAAGCAAAATGATCTTTTTAAAAGGTGAGATCAGCCAACAATGGTGCCCTCAAAAAAACGCATACATTTCCTCGAATATTTCTTTCAGTACTCAAAGAAAGGATGTCTGATATATCTAATCCACAGACCCGTTTCCGTCTCAAGCTTTCAAATACGTCTCTTTTCTTAGTCTGTGTGGTGGTCACTCTGTCGAGATATCAGCCCTGTAGTAAGCACCAGAACCGCTGGACAAGTGTCATAATACATCCCGCGGCACCAGTACTTAGAAATGGACAGAAGTACAAGTCTTAGTGACCACCATCGCCGGATGTTGATCTTTGTGGACATTTCGCTGAAGAGAAAAATGTTGTCAAAGCCTCTGGGCCCTACTCTGAATATAAAACATTTTTTACTTGAAAAGCTTTTGAGTTTTGAGGAAAAAGACGCACATCTACATGTACTTTAATAACGATTAACGATCATTCAGTGCTGGTCTACGAATAAAGGCTACAGACGGAATCGTGAAGAAACAGGCATAAACAAACCCCTGCTTGTTTAAGTTTAGTCTAAGCAAGGAAAAAAACGTCGACAAGTTGCACAATTTGGTGATTTTAATTGAAATTGCAACCTCGGGAAAAAAGCAAGACTGACATAAAAAAACAACAGGGGATAAAAAGAAGTGGGAGTAATTAATACCACCCTCCAACCACTTGCCAGCTTGTTTGATTTATCAGAGGCACACTGACACTATAAAGGTCATGTTGTACAGGGGAAAAGCAAGACTGGACGATTCGAACGAAAGATTCGCTCTCAAACCGATAGACAGGCAGAAAGGGAGAGAGAGAGAAGAGGAGAGAGAGAGAGAGAGAGAGAGAGAGAGAGAGAGAGAGAGAGAGAGAGAGAGAGAGAGAGAGAGAGAGAGAAGGGGGGGGGGTGAAATGGAAGATACCATGAAGAGCCTGGTGGAAAAAAAGTTGTAGAACGAGTGAAGATGTAGCTTACTTCAAGCTAACGGCAACATATTAAAGGACAATTACAGTAGAGACTCGAAAAGAGGGAGGACATTTGTGTTTCTTTTTTTTTTTGTCGACGACAATCAGGAAGGAAGTCGCCAGCACCGCCTTGATCATCCAAGGCATGAACGATGGGAGATCCAAGGCATGAACGATGGGAGAGTCTTTGTTCGATACAAAGACTGTTTTGGGAAAAAATGCGACAGGCAGACAGGAACAAAAGAGACTAGATCTAAAAGAAGAAAGGACAACGAGGAAACGATAATTGCAAACAAGTTGCACAATTTGGTGATTTTAATTGAAATTGCAAATGTGTTATGCCCTCAATGTCACTTTTGATCATTTAGGAGGCGGATTGCTTATTCTCTGCCTGTCAAGGCCAACTTGGACTGAGAGAGATACAACGTCCCAGCAGAAAGACGGAAAGACATGATAAAAATTCTCACCAGAAAATGAAACTCTTGTCAAAGAGCTAAACAGTCAACTCATAGACAGCGGTGTACAGGATGGTGATGATCAATGGCCCCTGTGCCACTAAAACATACACACCAGCACACATTGGCCAAGGGCAACGCGCTGAGGTTGAGAGCTAAAGAAATCAGTCAGTCGACTACCTTTGCAGAGCCACCCGCTCCTTTTCCATTCCCCCATCCCTCCAACCCCACCAACTGACCCATAATAAAGAAGGAGGGAAAGCAGACAAATTCAGCAATAAATAAGTACCAAAAAAACCAAAATTTAACGAGTGACCAGGGAGCTTAAGAACGTAATTTCCAATTTTAAAAAACAAACTGGGGACTGTAGTTTCGAGTAAAATAAAACAAAACTTAAAAAAAAAAAAAGAAAACCTTGAAAATCTCCATCAAAAGACTGTTAATGCCAGAGACAACCTCGACCAAAATCTATACAGAAGTATGGTGGGGGAAAGTGGAAAGGAAAACAAGAAGTGGAAAACTAATAGTTCTTTCCACCCTGCCATTTTCTTTTCAATCCAAAATTGTTCCAAGGAGTGGACTGAAAAAAAACCCTGCAACCGTGCAGCTACCAGAAAGAAAAAAAAAGATTGACAACTGAGGGTTAAAAGACAAGTCATAAAGAGCGTATTTTTTAGGATAGCCACTTCGTAATTCTAATTACGCGTGCCATCCCTCAACATTTGCATTCGCCCCTCCCATCTGCCATAATATGCTGCTTAAAATCAATATATTATTTTTTATTTCTGCCAATATAATTATAATTACCCAGCACCATTTGGGCAGCAACATGTTACATGCAACACAATTCGATCATATCTTGTTTTCCAACTCATTTAGAATGTACAGCAACATCAACATGTTAAATCAGCAACAAAAGTTATTTTCGAAATATATTTTTAACGCTTAAAAAGAGCAGCTTTACCACTACAAGCAAGTAATTGAAATTGTTTGATAATTTCTGTCCACATTTTTTTTCTTTTATATGGGTGGTAGGGTAAGGGTTGGTTTGGTTTGAAATATTTCACCCACCTCCTCCGCTAACACACCTGTTTAATTTACGATATCGTTACTAGTATACTATAATTTTAAAGTTTTGCAATTGTTTACTATTTCTGAAACAAACGAAAAAAATTGCACTCTGGGGATCGGAGTACGCTCGAAACTGGCAAACAAATTCAGTGAAAGAAACATTTTTAAAATCATAGATGATATTAACAAAGTGAAATCATTAAAGAACAATTTAAAGCTGGCCTTACTTCATGCCCTACCTGACTAGCAGACTCAGGCTTCCCTCGCCCGGATAGACGCCCCGATTTCTCTTGCCTGTACAAAAATGGCATTGGCAGAAACAAAAAGGCTTCACACGAGTGGCTGTGAAAATGACTTGGTCTGTGCTCAGGTCCATAATATTATAGTTGGTGGGATGGACTAAGCAACAGGTGGATGCTTTCATTATACAGCCTCGCTGATAATGCGAACAGATCAGGTGGAGTTTACAAAGGCAGTTGGCTTAGATTTTTAACTACTTTCTGAATTATGGAACAGATCAAAAAACGGTTTGCCTGTGTGAAGCTAGCTTATTTATGCTAAATTATCATAATGAAGAGAGCATTATCTTGGTTTCCTTTTTTCGGGCAACAGTTATGAACATTGTAAGTTTCCACGATTACTTGATCTCTCCTTTGTGCTGGTTTAATGGTATCAGTTGGTGTAAAGAACAATATACCTCTAAAAGATTTAGGAAGTGACGGCAAACGTACTTTCTTTAATGCTTTTGTTACTTTCTCTGTCTTTACTCTAGCCGGCTGTTGCTTACAAGGGTTGACATCTATCCTTTAACCAGTCCTTCGCAATAATGGAAGAGAAGTCAATGCATTTGTTTTACCTTTACTTATTCATTTTATGGACAACATTGTGAGTACTATCATTATGATTACACTTGTGAAAAGAATTGATTTTAAAATCAAAGATCGGTATTGTTAAAAAAAACCCACATAAATATACAAACGCCCGCATATTATAAGAAATATACCGTTGTGTTTTAGTAGATCCTATTTTGTGTTTTGCTTTGGGTTTTTTATTTTTATTTTCATTTTTATTTTTATTATTATTTTTGTTTTGTTTACCTCAATTTGATATTTCAACAGGAAAGGGCAAGCAACACACTCTGCTGACACAAACAGAAAGAAAAATGGATAATTAATTTGACTTACACAGAAATAAGTCGACACAATATAGGTAATTTATTTCCTCGACAAAAGTTTACATAGAGAGAAACAAAAGGCAGACAATAAATAAGTAGGACCTCCTAATGACGCCATCCAGACACCTGCACATCTAACAGCCAGAGAGACATGCTGGAAGACTGAATGGGAGTATCTATGGCAGGAGATAGGAAATAAATTAATAGAACAGGCGCACTTAAGACAAAATGACTCTACCCCAGAACCAGTCTAAAAAGCAGCTAAACAAAAAAAGCTTCTTAATGTGCAAAATAAATGCATATTTCACTGTACATATCTAGGTGTTTTCCATGTGTTACATTTTTTTAGCTTTAGGTAAAAGTAACCTCACCCCTCCCCTTAATACTTAATAAGTTAAAAGCGTCTTTTACGCATGAATTCATGGTGACCTAACTTCAGTCCCAACAAGAGTGGAGACCTCGGTCAGCAAGTATGTTCCGAATGGAGGGTTAACATTTACCTTTACTCAAGGTTATGATAATGGTCCACAGCTTCACTTAGATATGCCTGACCAAAAGCTCACTGTGAACACGCAATAAGCAAGACAACCTCTGTCGTTAAGATCTTAAGTTGCCCGCAAACCAAAAGATACCACGAACCAGCTGAAAATGAAAACCAAACGAAAGACATTCCACCAAGCCTGAAAGATTTGCCCATCATATGACAGATAGGTAGATGAGCACTATCGATACAGTTTGGTAATGATGGAGATGATGAACAAGACTACAGTTACGATGATGATGATGATGATGATGATGATGATGATGATGATGATGATGATGATGA
>NW_004797619.1:274610-276309 GCF_000002075.1 Aplysia californica
AACACGGGAAAGTGTGCGTATGTGTATTTGCTATGTCGCAGCAAATTTCCCTATGTGGCAATCAATAAAATGTTTATCTCTACTTATCTTTGTTTATACTTTTATAAAAATTGTGTCATTTAAGAGCTCTTTCATTTAATCAATGCATAAGTTGAGTAAAAACCAAGCTGGTTTTTATCAAACAGGCATCGATTAATATGTTGCACGTAGATGACTGTACGTAAAAAAAAAAAAAACAAGAAAAACAAACAAACAAACAAACAGAAAAGACCCTCACCAAGTTTCTCAAATACTCTGCCGGAGAGAAGCAGCAGGGTTAAGGTTTCTATAGAAAATAATGTACGCAAATATCGAGGTTTTCTGTTTTTTTAATGTGGTTTTGAGAATCTGTCAAAAGCATTATGAGAAATTAGCCAGAGTTCATTTGAGTGGAGCTGATTTGGTTAAAACTCACGAATTTTTATAGGGCAAACTTATATGTTTGAAAATATACAAAGTCATTAGTCTCTCAGAAAGAGCGTATGGGCTAAAGTTATTTGTAGTCCCATTATGCTCCTTTATCTTATCACATAATATACCAAGAAAAGAACCAGAAGTATTTTTGTGATGGGAATGTTTTCGCCCTACATTTACAAAGACAGTGTGTCGTAAATAATATGGTAAATAAACTCTTCCAGACTGACTGGTTCCATAGTCTCATTGGGGAAATATGTTACACAACAGCGCGGAGTTGTTGTTACTGAGCTATTGTTACTGAGTTATTCATACACAAAAGATACCCGTATGTGACTACAACCTTATTATTTATTGTATTAATATCTAACCAATTCTGAAATTAACCCCCCGACACAGCATCTATAATCAATAACTAGATCTATGGATACAGGTGTTACAAATATACTGTATTAACTTTCATCCGAGCAGGGATGTTCATGAAAAGGATATACTCACAACCCATAACGTCACAGCTGCAGCAAATTGTGGCTCTATGATTGGCTGTTGCCTCGGCAATCATCCTTGGAATACTGTTTTGGAAATAACAGAAACATGCTAAAAATAGCTAATCCGAAAAGACAGTCATGCCTAATAACTTGATGTGTGTGTGTGTGTGTGTGTGTGTGTGTGTGTGTGTGTGTGTGTGTGTGTTTATAGTGTAATAATGCGAGTTGTACTGATGTATTTCGTAACAAAGGGAAGAAAATAGACATTGATAACAATATAAAACCCCTAGAATAGTTCTGAATAGGTTAACATCTCCTGTTTCCGAGCATTGCGATTTTTACAGGTCTACGTGTACATTTAAGTCGGACAGACCTAAGTTCTGACTAAACATACTGCATGTCTCATTAACATGTTCTAGATCCTTTACGAAGAGGGTTGCTTCAACTTTGCTAACAATTGCCCACTTAAGCTGTTGAGGGTACTAAATGAAAGTCATGCATAATAGACAAAACATCTACCTCAGGCGGGATAGGCACACTATCAAAGCTATAGACAAGAATACATGTGGACACGAACACAAACATCCTCGGTCACTGAACAAGATTCTCTTTGACAAGAAACTGTAATGTCTGCCCCCAGCAATTCAACACACCAGTAAACAGTGTCAGAACTGTAAACAATAAACGAAAAGAGAGTTCACTATTAAAAAAATCAACAAAGTTCGTCTTTTTTCTGTCAACAGCACTCTTGACCCCCC
>NW_004797619.1:278005-279426 GCF_000002075.1 Aplysia californica
ACACACACACACACACACACACACACACACACACACACACACACACACACATAAGAGATAAAGAACCCGAGAGCATATGTTCGTGCGTTGAAGTAGATAAAAGCACTACGTGTGCAACGATGACGATTGTGTTATAAATATACATTGTACACTACAAAAGATTCTCTACTACACGGTTTTTGATACCGCTAAAGCTGTACGTATAAGACGTAAGCAACAATCGCACAAGGGAGTAGGGGTCTCTTACATCCCTCGCCCCCACTTCGGACGCATCTTTGCTTTGTCTATAGATGTAGCTAAGCAAGGGAACCACATAAAAAAGGAAAAGAAAGAAAATAAACCTAAACAGATAAAGGAAGAGAGAAACCACTTCACGAATTTCAATATATAATAATAAATGAGCTTTGGAAAATCATGGAATAATATTGACTGTTACCCTGAGATGAATGAAAACTCTTACGTTAAATGTTATTTCTTTCTGAGGAAAGGGAGTCATGATATCCCACAAAAAAATTAATTAAAAAAAAATTCATCTACCAAATGAAACGAAACAGTGACAGTTACTGACCGTGCAACAACATCATTGTGAGAGGAATACGAACCTATAGCAACACTTTTGACACTGTAGTCAGCGATGAACGCGTTGTGGCGCAAAATATTTAAGAAAATGTCACTAACAGAAGTCGATGAGAGCAGGTGTAAATTCAGCATACTTAAAAATATAAAGTACATGTATTAATACAACTAAAGCATTACCCAAATAGCAAACACCATTACTATGACATTACAACAGCCATCACTATGATACAAGAAATAACAAACTGAAAGAGAAACAATAATATTTTATTATGATAGATAAGAAAACCCCAAATTTAAAACATTCTTCGGTAAAGTAATTCGTACTCTCGGGCTGAAACTTGTAAAAGTTTACAAAAAAGGATGCTACTGAAGGGCACAAAACAACGACAACGAATTATTCCAAACCTCGATGGCGACGCAACCACGACCACTTTTGCCTCTGGTTCTCGATCCGCCTCTGTCCCCCACGAGCACGCTGCCTTCGAATGACGCGCAGCACGAGCGGGCGGCCGTGTGTCCTATGCCCTGCCGAAAGGCGGGAGGTGAACGATATTGTGGCGACGGGGTGGAGCGCGGAGCGGCAGTGTCGTTGGCGGCGGGGAGTGGCGTGCGTTGTCGTGGTACCTGCACAGCTGTTGCCTCCCACAAAGTGGCAGTAACGATCACAGGATAACTGCTGCATGGGCGCAGACATTGTGTTAGGGGCTGGGGGGGAGCGAAACCACCGCCTGGCTGATTGCGTCGCGTGGATGGTGTTATAACAATAGTAGGGGGTGGGGGGAAGGGCACAGCAGGATGGGATGGGTGGTGAAACTACTATTGGAGACCGATTCAGAGAAAGA
>NW_004797619.1:280719-281960 GCF_000002075.1 Aplysia californica
AAAAAAAACAACAACAACCCAACAACAAACAAACAACCCAACTACAACCTAAAATACCAAAAAACTACAAAAACGAAAAACCTTATCCCCTAAAATAATCCCCAAAATCATACCCCCTCCCCTTTTAAATAATAAACAGAAATAAAAACAAAACAAACCAAAAAAAATCCCAAGAAAACAAGCAAACAACTCCCCCCCTTTCCACATACACAAACAAAAACAATCTCCCCCCCCTCCAAAAAAAAAGATTCGGATGACACAATCAGTGAATGAACGAAAGAGCAGTAAAAATGGATAAATAACACTAAGAGCAAGGACCGATGTGCCCTGACAACAAACGGTCAGGATGAGAAAAAAAAAGGAAAACAAAACAATAAAATATAGCAAAACGTGTCGACATGCTTTGGGTATTCTTAGGAGACAATATATGCTCCCACTCTCTTTGTATTGTAAACACCCCCCCCCCTCCCCAAAACAAACAAACTAACAAACAAACAGTGTGCACAAAAACCACACACACCCGCTTTGCTATATTGTCTATATTATTACCCCAGTAGACCTGATAGCATTCTGAAACAATCTCCTCCTTGCGTGTTCGAGAAATATTAAGTTTTGTTGAAATTGGTAGGCCTACAAATATGATCGAGTTATCATTTTAAAACAAGTCCTCTAGATCTAGATCTAGTTGGTATTTTCTTTTAAAATAAAGATACCCTATATTTATAATCGTTTACTTCATTTCTGTTTCCTATCTTCATCGGTAAGGAACACATCTACATTTTTCAACTGATCAGGACACAAATAACTTGACCATGTGCCAGGGAACTTTACTGCAAATTATATAGGTAATAAAATATCGTTTGTAGTCA
Organism: Aplysia californica; assembly: GCF_000002075.1. Taxonomy (NCBI): domain Eukaryota; kingdom Metazoa; phylum Mollusca; class Gastropoda; order Aplysiida; family Aplysiidae; genus Aplysia; species Aplysia californica. The sequence goes on from NW_004797619.1 coordinate 281,589, forward strand.
TAGAACCGATTTTGTTTCGTTTAAAAGGACACAGCAGAAGGAGTTTGATCGAATGGCAATGCGGGTAGCAGGACACCACTATCATTGGAGGGGTGATGGGGTTAGGGTGTGGCGGGAGCGGGTTATATTAATTTACATCCCTATTTGAATAGCGCGGCCTGAAAGGGAGGAAGGGTTACTTAACTGCCGGTCGCGTGCCGCTTAGCGGGGCTCCGCGCGTGGTGCTGGCTGGCGACAGCTGGCAGGGTGGTGCCTTGATGCTAGTTGGATCTGTCGCTTGGGTGGATTGTACGTTTGTCAGGGAGGGAGGGGGGACCAGGGGCGCGAGATTGAAACAGCGAGCAAGTGTGTGTGTGTGTGTGTGTGTGTGTT
>NW_004797619.1:283683-284870 GCF_000002075.1 Aplysia californica
TCTCTCTCTCTCTCTGTCTGTCTGTCTGTCTGTCTGTCCGTCTCCTCTGGCTCTATTTCTGTCATTTCTACCCCACCCCTTCACCCGTGTGTCCAGCCTCCCTATCTCTTTTTTCCCCCTTTTTCCCCTTACAGTGCTCGTATCTCTCTTTCTGCTATCTGTTCTCTCTGAGTGAACCCCATTTCCTTTCCCTTCTTCCCTCTGGAGTCCTTTCGTACACCCTCTTCCAACCCCACGCCACCTTTTTCGTTTGTTTTGTTTTTTAACATTTCAAAACTCAATTTTGTTCCCACCGCTCATCCCCCATGATATTAAATTGTATCTGTCCATCCAGTGATGCGTAACCGCCCGCGCCAGTCCCTGCTGTATACCCCCCCCCAACCCCTAACCCTTTACCCGTATTCTCCTTTCCGTCTTTCCTTTCTTCCATTTTAACACATCTATTACTCCAACTTCAGCGGGAAACGACGCGGCATAAAAATGCCTAAACACAATAAAGTTTAACTGACAAGGAGAAAGAATAACCATGCCCCAGGAAAATATTATGTACAACATGGTTGTTGTTGATTCTAAGCTTCCAAGGGTTTACACCGGCTTTGTTCGAAATGAACGAGAACGCGAGAAAGACGGGGAAGGAGTATGAATGTGTCAGTAGGTGTATCATTTCTTTATTTTTTTCTTCTCTTTTTGAAGTTAGATCCCAACAACGCTAGGGTATCAAGATCAGAGTCAATGTACAGCAGAACCCAGGGAGGACTAAGGGGGCCAGCTAAAACCAAGCACGCGCCCATTCGACCTGGGAACAGGCAGCTGAAAACAGAGACAAGCGCAGGTGAAACCAACTCACTACCCTTCGCGCATTGTTCATTTTGTCGTCATGGCTGGCCAGGCGATGTTGTGTGCTTTCGTCGTCGATTGATGATAACTTCGCTGGAGTAAAATTGGGAAGCGTGAATTTACGCGGCGGCTAGATCTATCGTAAGATGGACCGTTTACGGAAGCCGGGGGAGCTTTCGGTCTCGGAAACCCGGATATTAATTACAAGGGGATTGTAACTTGGATCACAGAGGAAAACGCGCGCACGGACACAGACAAGTTCAAATCGCTGATCATGAAATGAACAGTAACTTTCATAGATATTGGGGAAACATTAAAATGTCCTTGTTTAAACTTGCTTCTTATGGGGG
>NW_004797619.1:286727-287918 GCF_000002075.1 Aplysia californica
GGGGGGGGATATAAAGTGATGGAGTAAACTAGACAGTTAGAAAATAATTAGGTAAATTGAAAAAACAACAACCCCAAAACAACAAAAGTAGTTGGTTGATTTTAATCTCCTCTATACAAGCCAATCCCTATTTTTCATTTTTCCTAAACTGTTCATTTTAACCCCCTCCCCACATATGAGAAGGCTTTTGATGAACGCTGTAACAATAAAACGAGGTCACAACCGTTGCGGCCAGACATAGTTCAAAGTACATGTACTACTCATGATTTGAATTTGGCCGTATTACGTTTTGCTTTAGACGTACTTTTAAGAAAGAGAAAATACTATAGGAATTAACACTCTCAGAAATACTATGTTGATTTTGCTGGAAATGTGGACGACAGAATGAACGACAGAAACACGGACAGAAAGATACGTTTAAGAAAAATGGTGAAATAAAGTGAGAAATGAATCAATGAATAAATAAAGAGTCGGTTTATTGAATTACAGACAGATTGAGGAGAGGCGGAGGTGGGTTAGGGGCTACGGCTTGTTACTGGAGGAAATATAAAATGGTGCAGAGATAGGCAGATCAAGCAGGCAGACACTTTGGTGTTATACTTACACATTCGCACTGCAGTTTAGACAAAATGACAGCGAGAAATACTGAGAGATACAGAAATAGATTTTAAGACATCCCTATCTCATTTCGTGCTAGTACTGTTTTCAGTTGTTATTTCCTTATTTCCTCCCGATTATTTTTTTCACAAAACAAACGCACTTAGACGAAAGGACAAAGACACCAATCAGTGTTTAAGATGCAGATATTGATCTGGCCAAGTCCATTGGATCGAAACCCTTTGTCTGTGGTATATTTGTGTAGCCGCCTGTTTAAAGCCCCCACCATCGAATCCGCCTGAGGCGAGCTCACCACTTGTGACATATGACTTAGACTACTTGATTATTTCACTGAGGACGCGCATGCTTGTATATGTTCAAGGCTTGCCGACGAGTTGTTTTAATTTCTTTGCTCTTTATTCAGATATTTCACTTCTATTTTTCTGTCCCCGAAACTTAGAAAGGGAAGACAACAACACGCATGTTTATTTGGAATCTAAAATAATGTTGTGTGTGTATGTGTGTATATGTGTGTGTGTGTGTGTGTGTGTGTGTGTGTGTGTGTGTGTGTGTGTGTATGTGTGTGTGTGTGAG
>NW_004797619.1:290049-292863 GCF_000002075.1 Aplysia californica
CTGCTTCAATCCTGTCTATAGGGCCACCGTGGGTGAAAGCAGACAGACGTAAATACTCGATAAAAAGCCTCCCTAAAGGGGAATCGGATAGAGAATGACCTAACCACTTACAAGAGACGCCTATGACGCGCATGCAATAATTGAAATACCTTTATTAAAACATCTCCCGATTTCCAACAAGAACGCCGCAGTTTCTCAGCTTAGTAAAGATGTAAACAAAAGCTCTAAAATTGAGCCGAGATGTAATAAAAAGTACCTGACCACCCATGGTATCATGCTAAATGTTACATACGTATCAGCTTATCCCAGGAGTCTATAATTGATAAATTATACAGACGCGCTTATCGTGGTCTTCAATTGAAATCTCTTGGCTAAGAAAACCCACAAAATATGAAAGTGGGTCTGTGATATTAACATTTATAAAGATGCTTCGACTTTTTTTCGTTTGGTAGGCTACAGTGAGCCATACAGGCCGAAACATTCCAAGCACTGAGACTAACTTGATGGATAAACCCATACACCAAGTTAGTAATTTAGTAACGTAAACGTTTCTTTAGGACACAATACAAAAGTGAAAAATCCTTCATAAAAATATTGAGATACATCACTGTAACGTTTTCATTCAAATTGTGTACCGTAATTTAACATTATTCTACTTATTTGTTTTAAATGAGTCAAAGCTACATCACACGCTTTCATCTAATGCATTTGTTCTGACCTTGGGAAAAAACAAGCAAACAAAAAACAAACAAAAAACCCAAAAACAGAACAAAACATTCCCCCACAACAACAACAACAAATAAACAAACCGCATGATAGAACAGGTGATGAAGAGAATGAGGAGGGGGGGGGGCATAGATTTATTTTATTTTAAAAACATTTTTTAGGGGGGAGGGGGCGTTCTGCAGGTCACATTCTAAACCTCGGACCGGAACTGAAAACAACACACAACACGACCTTCCTATAAATCTAAATAACTCACATTAAGCTGGGGAGGGCTGAGATATAGTAACCCCCCCCCCCCTCCCGACTCCTTGTTTAATCCCCTCAGACACCAATCGTCCCAATTTCAGAGCAATCATGTCACATTCTGACACTAACGAATGAATACCCGGACATATCTTAGTCATACAGAACTCCCCGCCGCCTCCTGGACGCCCCAAGCAATTGCGTCTCTGCCTTTTCCCTTTATTAGAAAGAACTAAAGAATTGACGCTGGGGTGTTTAATCAATGAATTTAAACCGTCACGGGAACGATAAGAACACAACATCTATCTGAGGTCACAAAACCCGTGTTTTATCCCTCAGACTAACAAAATAATGATACCTGTGTGAACGTTATCAAATTTCTTACCTGTTCTAACTGCTCGATGTGGACCTTCAGATGAAACAGGAGACTGCTGGACTCGTAGTCATCCCCTATGGTCATCTGGTTGTGAAAGCCGGTCTGTGATTAAGCTTGACCATCGCTTGGTTGTCAGTCTGGTGATGGTTGATCGGTTAAGCTTTCTTTAGGTTGACCAAGTCTTTCTTTTCTCATCTCATGCCGCCTTCTCTTTCCCGCTGTTCTGACATCGCTCTCCATTTTCGAGTCTCGTCTCTAGTATGTTGTAGAAGGGAAATTTCCATTCGACTTTCGTTGAATTCAGAAAAATGCTCACTCCTTTTATCGCCATAATATGATGACTTGCGCGGAGTTTCGTTGAACATATCACTGGCATCGTTTTATAAATTTATAGGGTAGACTGCCCACAGTTTGAATTATGACCGTATCATATGTGGCGAATAAAGTGGTCTCTGTTGGTTTTTAAAAAAAATAAACGAAGTTGGGCATGCCTGGTGAACAAATTCGCCATACACTTGTATCTGCACATTCCGGATGAAGCTCATTCACACTGTTTTTCAGGATTTTGCACATTGAGTCTACCGTAATAAATGCATGAATGAAAAGTTTGTTAAATGTTGAAACCAAGTCAAAACCAAAACAAAACCCGTGACTTAAAAAATTTTCAGGCAGGTAGCCCCCAGGATAGCTCGTTAGGAGTCGTGGCAACAACCCATTTGAGCACGGTGCGGTTCTCCTGTGGTGAGTCAGGACTTATATCCCTGGCTAAGCACGCCGGAAGGGACCCGCCCAGCTGTGACATCACATGCATATTGATGACTTCTCCCCTGTTTTAACAGGCACTGAGAAAACGTACAATATAGAGTCAGTGGTCTGATAACAAGTTGGGCCTATGCAAAAATAGAGCGAAAGAGCCTCCAACACGAACTGAAGAACTGTTATTAAACAAACTCGTTTGCGACTTGGGGGGATTAATTTTATTAATGGTCGAGTGGACTTCTCATGGTGATCAGGGTCCTTCGGTCACAGATGTGAAAAGAAGGGAACAGGTTGTCATGTTTCATTGGCACTTTGCAATTTTAATCACTTGCATTTTCATACCCATTATCATTACTGCCAATACCAGTTCGTTATCTTTATTTAAAGTAGTCAAACAAACGCACAGGGACAACGATGTAATACAGCTACAAGTATCTCATTTTTACGGTCTATCACATTCTATCCCATAAACCTGTCAACTTCTCCCTCTCCACTTTAATGGAAAACAAACAGCCTCAAATAAACAGGGCCTTTTCCCACAGACCAAAAGCCAAATAACAAACACCCCGCCCCCACCTTCATTACCCGAAAAAGTGTGTCTCTGCAAAAGTCGGTTCTTCGCCTCCTTTACAAAAGCCCTACACAAACATAAAGACTCTCAGAACCATACACATAAAACTCTCTCTCTCTCTCTCTCTCTCTCTCTCTCT
>NW_004797619.1:293035-294954 GCF_000002075.1 Aplysia californica
CACACACACACACACACACACACACACGAGCCCCCCCCAAAAAACAACAACACACACACATAAACTCATACACACACATGCACGCATACGTACAACACGCACATGCATACACATACAAACATATACGCTCAAACACACACAAACAAACGCACACACATACACACACATGTACACACACATACATACATACATACATATGTACGTATGTACAAGCATACATACACACGCACACACAAACACACACGCTCATACAAGCACAAAGAGAGAAAGCAACAGAATTCCATACAAGACCGCCAATAATAAAAAAGAACTATCACCTCTTTTTTCTCAGGGCGAAAAAAAAGCAGACAGGAAACAAAAATCTATGGTGTCATTCCCACATGCTCAAATTATTCATCCTTGAACCTTTCATCATCCCTTCATCCACCGCTCTAGCATTTCACATTTTCACATTTTCACATTTTCACATGAGAACCCAGAAGCACATTTAACATTTACGTATCGAACTAACAATCAAGTCGTCCACCAATTTAACAAAGAAATGAAATAATTAACAGAACAAAAGATGCCCAACCCTGGGCCAGATGAACTCTCTGAGGTACCAACAAATCAACCTTTTCATCAATCCAGTGGCAAACGTGTCTATCAAGGAAAACCTGAGTTTGTAAGTGTTTATGTACACTTGCATATAGACAAAGAAGAAGAGAGAAGAGAAAGAGAGAGAGAGAGAGAGAGAGAGAGAGAGAGAGAGAGAGAGAGAGAGAGAGAGAGAGAGAGAGGGGAGGGTGGAGGGGTGCCGAGAGAAGAAGAGAGGGTAATGATACATAACACATCATAAAAGCGATTAAATTAACTGTCTGAAGGACCTTGATTTCAATCCTCTCAAGGAAATGCTACCAACATGTACATAAAACACATTTCTTGGTATCAACAGCCGATGCTGTTACTACCGCAACTTTATGAACGTTAGAAGAGCATTGTACTGTTTCCAAAATGCCCATTATAACGGTCACAAGACTGAAGTAGTTGTATCGCTCTGACCAATTCCTGATTCCACAGGAGGTCTGTTGTTGACAGTTGTGCCGAATTTGGTGTTTTTATCTTTTTCTTTTATTTGGAAGACAACAATTCACCAACTATATTTTATTAGAAAATAAATATTTTGATAGAAGGAATTAATGCAGAATCCTTATTGACTGTTTATCATCAGATCAATCGATTATAGTTTTGATTTTTTTTTAATCCAGGAAAAATCAGGGCATCATTACGTGTATTCCTAAGGGAAATAAATCTAAAAAGTCTCTGAAGAATTGTGGTTAATATACCTAATAAACGTCATTTATTAAATTGTCCCAGGCAACATTGCTATCCATATTACAAATGTACTATTGGAAATGATATGTCATGATCAGTGTGGGTTCACGGCAAACTGATGTATTGGAAATAGCATCCATCTTATCTATGACACTCTGAAGTATGCAGAAACACACAATCTCATCAATGAATCCGTTTGCTAATTGATTTTATAAAAACACTTTGAAAGAAAAACACGCATAGATAAATTCAAAAGAAAACATACATAAATAAATTCAAAGAAGCTTTAAAATACAAATAGGCAATAGCAAGCTTTCAATAAAAAAAGTAAGCATGCCTTGAAAAAACTGCTTCACCCCACGAGTCAAAAACATCATAATATATGAAATTGTGAATGGAACAGCGAAATTCGTACATAACGAAAAGATCACATTCCGCCCTTTTGGCAAGGAGTGCGCTAGACTGTTCATTACCGTATGCGCGAGTGAAACGAAATGTAACATTGACACAGTGTAATATACAAAGGTGCAACACATAAACACACACACATACACACAAACACACATACACACTTTCTCTCTCTCTCTCTCTCTCTCTCTCTCTCT